>NC_088409.1:25816787-25916787 GCF_034236695.1 Oncorhynchus nerka
TGTGAGCGCCCCCATCCATGAGTGTGTTTTTGCATTCTCTATAGTGGCCATATGTGTACAATGTCCATATTAGTGTGTGTGTGTGTGTGTGTGTGTGTGTGTGTGTGTGTGTGTGTGTGTGTGTGTGCGTGTGTGTGTGTGTGTGTGTGTGTGTGTGTGTGTGTGTGTGTGTGTGTGTGTGTGTGTGTGTGAGAGAGAGAGACTGTGTACATCATTAGGAGAATACCAGGGTATTAGTGATTATGTTTGTGTGGTCTTGTCTGTTTGCTCCCTCAGGTCAAACAATAATTAGACTATTTGACTAAAAGGTCCATTCATTTGCCTCAAGAACCAATGTGTGTGTGTTTTCGTTTCCCTAGTAACAACGTCATTATTTTCCATCACCCAGGACCGTCTCTACTATGTGATGGAGTATGTCAACGGAGGAGACCTCATGTTTCACATCCAGATAGTTGGCAAGTTCAAAGAGCCTCACGCAGCGTATGTATACAACCTACTTCCCTCTCTCTCCATCCATCGGTCCATCTGGTTTTATTAGTCAAGCACATTGCCATACATATCACAGTCACCTCCACCATCCATCCCCTCCCTGCTCTCCTCCCCTCTCCCTCCTCCTCCCTCTCAGCCAGGTGCTACCCCATCATCAATAAGCTGTGATCAGTCATAGCTAACTCTATCTCTACCTAGCTCTCTATCCCGTGTCTCTCTGTCTCTCTCTCAATGACATTCTCTCTCTCTCTCTCTCTCTCTCTCTCTCTCTCTCTCTCTCTCTCTCTCTCTCTCTCTCTCTCTCTCTCTCTCTCTCTCTCTCTCTCTCTCTCTCTCTCAGGTTCTATGCAGCAGAGATAGCCATAGGCCTCTTCTTCCTCCATACTAAAGGAATCATCTACAGGTATTAAAGGAATCATCTACAGGTATTAATTAAAGGAATCATCTACAGGTAGGAATCATCTACAGGTATTACATGAATCATCTACAGGTATTACAGGAATCATCTACAGGTATTACATGAATCATCTACAGGTATTAAAGGAATCATCTACAGGTATTACAGGAATCATCTACAGGTATTACAGGAATCATCTACAGGTATTACAGGAATCATCTACAGGTATTAAAGGAATCATCTACAGGTATTAAAGGAATCATCTACAGGTATTAAATGAATCATCTACAGGTATTACAGGAATCATCTACAGGTATTAAAGGAATCATCTACAGGTATTACAGGAATCATCTACAGGTATTACAGGAATCATCTACAGGTATTGCAGGAATCATCTACAGGTATTACAGGAATCATCTACAGATATGAAAGGAATCATCTACAGTTATTGCAGGAATCATCTACAGCTATTGCAGGAATCATCTGCAGGTATTACAGGAATCATCTACAGATATGAAAGGAATCATCTACAGATATGAAAGGAATCATCTACAGGTATTAAAGGAATCATCTACAGGTATTGCAGGAATCATCTACAGGTATTACAGGAATCGTCTACAGGTATTACAGGAATCATCTACAGGTATTAAAGGAATCATCTACAGGTATTAAAGGAATCATCTACAGGTATTACAGGAATCATCTACAGGTATTAAAGGAATCATCTACAGGTATTAAAGGAATCATCTACAGGTATTACAGGAATCATCTACAGATATGAAAGGAATCATCTACAGGTATGAAAGGAATCATCTACAGGTATTAAAGGAATCATCTACAGGTATTAAAGGAATCATCTACAGGTATTACAGGAATCATCTACAGGTATTGCAGGAATCATCTACAGGTATTGCAGGAATCATCTACAGGTATTACAGGAATCATCTACAGATATGACAGGAATCATCTACAGGTATTACAGGAATCATCTACAGGTATTAAAGGAATCATCTACAGGTATTAAAGGAATCATCTACAGGTATTACAGGAATCATCTACAGGTATTAAAGGAATCATCTACAGGTATTACAGGAATCATCTACAGGTATTACAGGAATCATCTACAGGTATTAAAGTAATCATCTACAGGTATTAAAGGAATCATCTACAGGTATTAAAGGGTAACCTGAATTAAGGGTAACCTGAACCTGACCTGATCAGTGGCTGGCAGCAACATTATATAGTCACCCACTGTGGTCTGATCAAGGCCATACAATATGTGTTCTCTCTCACTCTCTCTCTCTCTCTCTCTCTCTCTCTCTCTGTCTCTCTCTGTCTCTCTCTCTCTGTCTCTCTCTGTCTCTCTCTCTCTCTCTCTCTGTCTCTCTCTCAATTACTCATACTGTCTGTCTCTTAATTCAATTCAATTCAAGGGGCTTTATTAGCATGGGAAACATATGTTAACATTGCCAAAGCAAGTGAGGTAGATAATATACAAAAGTGAAATAAACAATACAATGTTACATTAAACAGTACACTCACAGAAGTTTCAAAATAATAAAGATATATATTTTGTATATATACAGTTTTGTAACGATGTACAAATGGTTCTCTCTGTGTGTCTCGCTCTCTTTCTGTCTCTCTCTCTCTCTCTCTCTCTCTCTCTCTCTGTGTCTCTCTCTCTCTTTCTGTTTCTCTCTCTCTCTCACTCTCTCTTTGTGTATCTCTCTCTCTCCCTCTCGCTCTATCTCTCGCTCTCTCTCTCGGTGTCTCTCGCTCTCTCTCTGTGTCTCTGTCTCTGTCTCTGTCTCTCTCTCTCTCTCTCTCTCTCTCTCTCTCTCTCTCTCTCTCTCTCTCTCTCTCTCTCTCTGTGTGTCTCTCTATCTCTATGTCTCTATCTCTCTCTCTCTCTCTCTCTCTCTGTGTCTCTCTATCTCTATGTCTCTATCTCTCTCTCCCTATCTCACAGGGATCTGAAGCTGGATAACGTGTTGCTGGACAGTGAGGGTCATATAAAGATAGCTGATTTTGGGATGTGCAGGGAGGGCATGTTTGAAGGTGATACTACACGTACCTTCTGTGGGACCCCAGACTACATCGCACCAGAGGTACTCCATTCATCACCCCTCTTACTCCCCCCACTCACTCCCTCTCATGCCCGCCCAGGACAGTACTTACCCCCCACCTCTCACCTCTCATCCCTCCTTCCTCTGAGACATTCTCTGTCTTTCTGCTCGTTTGGTCCCACCTCTCACCTCTCATCCCTCCTGTCTCTGAGACATCCTTTGTCTTTCTGTTTGTTGGTCCCACCTCTCTTCACTTCATGTCTCCCCACTGACCTTGTCAGCATTAACTTCTCATGATTTGTGTGTGTGTGCGTGTGTGTGTGTGTGTGTGTGTGTGTGTGTGTGTGTGTGTGTGTGTGTGTGTACGTGTGTGTGTACGTGTGTGTGTACGTGTGTGTGTAGGTGTGTGTGTACGTGTGTGTGTACGTGTGTGTGTACGTGTGTGTGTGTGTGTGTGCATGCAGTATATGCATGTGCATGTGTTCTGTGTGTGAGAGACAGTGTGATTGGTGATTAGCGTGTGAGAGACAATGTGATTGGCATGTGAGAGACAGTGTGATTGGTGATTGGCATGTGAGAGACAATGTGATTGGTGATTAGCGTGTGAGAGACAATGTGATTGGTGGTTGGATTGTAAGAGACAATATGATTGGTGATTGGCGTGTGAGAGACAGTATGATTGGTGATTAGCGTGTAAGAGACAATGTGATTGGTGATTGGCATGTGAGAGACAGTATGATTGGTGATTGGTGTGTGAGAGACAGTGTGATTGGTGATTGGTGTGTGATTGGTGATTGGTGTGTGAGAGACAGTATGATTGGTGATTGGTGTGTGAGAGACAGTGTGATTGGTGTGTGAGAGAGTGTGATTGGTGATTGGTGTGTGAGAGACAGTGTGATTGGTGTGTGAGAGAGTGTGATTGGTGATTGGTGTGTGAGAGACAGTTTGATTGGTGTGTGAGACAGTGTGACTGGTGTGTGTGTCATTGTGGTATCATTAACCTCATAGTTAAACCAGTAGGGGATTGATTATGTAATGTAAAATCTCTATTGATTTTCCTGCATCTGTCATTGTGGTCAGAGATACAATATATTTCCCCAGAGCCAGAGAGGGAATCGTTGTCTATCCCGCATTGTGTCATCTCTTAATTATTGACTATACACACACCTGTCTGTCTGTCTGTCTGTCTGTCTGTCTGTCTGTCTGTCTGTCTGTCTGTCTGTCTGTCTGTCTGTCTGTCTGTCTGTCTGTCTGTCTGTCTGTCTGTCTGTCTGTCTGTCTGTCTGTCTGAATTACTTACTACTCTCATGTCTGTGTCTCTCTCTCTCTCTCTCTCTCTCTCTCTCTCTGTCACTGTCTCTCTCTCTGTCTCTGTCTCTGTCTCTGTCTCTGTCTCTGTCTCTGTCTCTGTCTCTGTCTCTCTCTCTCTTCTTCACAAACACACATAGTGTATATAGTGTATCGACAGATGTACAGCGTTTCCTGACCCTCTGTGTAATCCTGTCCTCCCTCCTGTCCTCCCTCCTGTCCTCCCTGTCTGTCAGATTGTAGCCTACCAGTCCTATGGTAAGGCAGTTGACTGGTGGTCATATGGGGTGCTGCTCTATGAGATGTTGGCTGGACAGGTATGACTTGACTTCTCCATTCTTTCTAGCACTGAATCTAGCACCAATGGCTTCAACACAATAGAAACAACTATGTCCTCTCTCTCTCAATTTCTATTTCAATTTAAGGGGCTTTATTGGCATGGAAAACATATGGAAAACATTGCCAAAGCAAGTGAAATAGATAATAAACAAAAGTGAAATAAACAATCAGAAATTAACAGTAAACATTACACTCACAGATTTCCAAAAGCAAAAAGACATTTCAAATGTAATATTATGTCTATATACAGTGTTGTAATGATGTGCAGATAGTTAAAGTACAAAAGGGAAAATAAATATAAATACGGGTTGTATTTACAATGGTGTTTATTCTTCACTGGTTGCCCTTTTCTTGTGGCAACAGTTCACACATCTTGCTGCTGTAATGGCACACTGTGCTATTTCACCCAGTAGATATGGGAGTTAGTCCAAATCGGGTTTGTTTTCTAGTTCTCTATCTCCACCTCGCTCTCGCTCTCACCTCCCTCACTCTTTTCTATCTTCCTCCTCTCCCCTCCCTTCCTCCCTCTCTCCCTCCCCATTCCCCCCTTCTCCCCTCCATACTCTCTCTCCCCCTCAACTCTCTCTGTCCTCCCCTCCCAGCCTCCCTTTGATGGTATTGATGAGGAGGAGTTATTTCAGTCCATCATGGAGCAGAGTGTCTCCTATCCCAAGAGTCTGTCCCGTGAGGCCGTCGCCATCTGCAAGGGGGTAATCTACATCCTATTCAATTCACTTAGTCCCCTCAAGAAGGCATATCTCACCATGTCATTTTTAAGTCAACATAGTGGAAGGTACAGCATACTAACCTTGCAACTCTGCAAGAATGAGATTTCAAGACAACGCTCCATCGTTCTATTGCTCTTGCCCTCTTTTCTATCTCTCCATCTCCTTTTTCCTCCATTTTCACACTCTTCTTCTTTCTTCCTCTCCACTGTGCCCAGCTCCTGACCAAGCACCCAGCGAAGCGACTGGGTGGAGGGGAGGAGGGGGAGAAAGAGATACGGGAGCATCCCTTCTTCCGTTGGATGGACTGGGACCGACTGGAGAGAATGGAGATACAGCCTCCCTTCAAACCCAGAACTGTTAGTCTCTACCTCTACCTCTTCCTCTACCTCCTCTATTCTCTCTACTTCTTCCTCTACCTCTACCTCCTCTATTCTCTCTCTACCTCTACCTCTTCCTCTACCTCCTCTATTCTCTCTACCTCTACCTCTTCCTCTACCTCCTCTATTCTCTCTCTACCTCTATTCTCTCTATCCTCTACCTCTTCCTCTACCTCCTCTATTCTCTCTCTCTCTACCTCTTTCTATGTCTGTCTGTCTCTCTCTTTCTATCTCTCTCTACCTCTTTCTCTCTCTCTCTCTCTACCTCTTTCTATGTCTGTCTCTCTCTCCTATCTCTCTCTCTACCTCGTTCTGTCTGTCTGTCTCTCTAATTCTATCTCTCTCTCTACCTCTTTCTCTGTCTCTCTCTCTCTTTCTATCTCTCTCTCTACCTCTTTCTCTGTCTGTCTCTCTCTCTCTTTCTCTCTCTCTACCTCTTTCTATGTGTGTATGTCTCTCTCTTTCTATCTCTCTCTCTCTACCTCTTTCTCTGTCTCTCTCTCTTTCTATCTCTCTCTACCTCTTTCTCTGTCTGTCTCTCTCTTTCTATCTCTCTCTATCTCTACCTCTTTCTCTGTCTGTCTCTCTCTTTCTATCTCTCTCTACCTCTTTCTCTGTCTCTCTCTTTCTATCTCTCTCTCTACCTCTTTCTCTGTCTATCTCTCTCTCTCTACCTCTTTCTGTCTGTCTCTCTCTTTCTATCTCTCTCTACCTCTTTCTCTGTCTGTCTCTCTCTTTCTATCTCTCTCTACCTCTTTCTCTGTCTGTCTCTCTCTTTCTCTGTCTGTCTCTCTCTTTCTATCTCTCTCTCGCTCTACCTCTTTCTCTGTCTGTCTCTCTCTCTTTCTATCTCTTTCTACCTCTTTCTCTGTCTACGTCTCTCTCTATCTCTTAATATTCCCCAAGCGGGAAAATAAATAAGTATAAATATGGGTTGTATTTAAAATGGTATTTGTTCTTCACTGCTGCCCTTTTCTTGTGGCAACAGGTCACAAATCTTGCTGTTGTAATGGCACACTGGAATTTCACCCAGTAGATATGAGAGTTTATCAAAATAGGATTTGTTTTCTAATTTCTTGTGGATCTGTGTAATCTGAGGGAAATGTGTGTCTGTAATATGGTCATACATTGGGCAGGAGGTTAGGAAGTGCAGCTCAGTTTCCACCTCATTTTGTGGGCAGTGAGCACATAGCCTGTCTTCTCTTGAGAGCCATGTCTGCCTACGGCAGCCTTTCTCACGTGTCAGTTTTTCTCCCACTCCGTCATCACTATATACTGTATACAGTATATATCTCGTCATTTCTCCCTCATTCTCAGAGATAGACCTTGAGCATTCTGGAACAGACAGGGGTGTCATAACAGTCATGACCCTTTCGCCCCGGGGTCACGCCCCCTTGTCTCGTATGCAAATCTATGCCATCATTAGCCTGTCACTTGTCAGTCTGTGGCCGTGCCAGCCAATGGCTGAGTGGGCAGTGAGGTGTCAGAATGTGCTCTGGGGTCAGAGGCCAGGCCCATTAGCCAAATGAGATTCATATCAACCAACAGAGCAGCTGTCACACGCTGAGGGGAACAAGGACCACACATGACATGCTTTACTGTACACCTGAGGGAGAGAGAAGGAGGGAGAGAGAAGGAGGGAGAGAGAAGGAGGGAGAGAGAAAGAGAGATGGAATGAGAAATAGAAAGAGGGAGAAGGAGAGAGATAATTAATGTGTGGATGTGTGTGCCCGTGTGTGTGGAAGAAGGAGTTACATTTTTCTCTCAGTCCTTTATTTCATGTGTATATATGTGTTCTATGTGTAATAATCTCTCTCTCTCTCAGGGTGGGAAGAAAGGGGAGAACTTTGACAAGTTCTTCACAGCGGCTCCGTCCGTGCTGACACCCTCTGACCCTGACGTTCTGGCGGCCATTGACCAGGAAGACTTCCTGGGCTTCTCCTTCATTAACCCTGAGCTCGCCCCCCCGACCCTCACTGCCATCTGAGGGGGGGCAGCTCTCTGTATTTTTATCCTCTTCTCTTGGTCTGAAGGGAGCAGCTCTGTCTCTCTCTATGCTCTCTGTCTGAGGGGGGGGGGGCTCCCCCCACATTCCCCTCACCATCTAACAGTCTTTTTCTAAAGCAAATTTCAAAACAGAGAATAGCACACAATTTAAACACAAACAATCAGTCTACACAACCTACAGATAACTCTCCCTCTGTGCTAAACTCTAGAGCCTGAGTTCATGGCTTATTCTTCAGAGGAAAATCTGTGTGATACGGGGATGGATGGGCAGATTAGTGGTAAAAGTCAAATAACACATTTAGTTGATGCAATGCATACAAAACAACATCACTGTTATTTAAAGATGATGCAGTTCATTGCAAACAGATACTGTAAGATGACACTGAATCTGACTTAAATCTGTAGTGATTTTAAGGTAAATGTATTTTATGACATGGTATCATGCTATTGTGGTATCAATATCAGATCTATTACATAGAAATACAGCTAGAGCTGTCTATATGCCACATGTATAATCTATTACATAGAAATACAGCTAGAGCTGTCTATATGCCACATTTATGATCTATTACTTATGAAATTAATTACCTCTGATATTATGTAAAGCAGTATTTCTTGTGTCATGTAATGTCATATTGTGTTCTATTACATTGTTCTATTATATTATTACCCAACAATTGCTCCTTGTTTTGTGTTTCCAATTTAACTTCAATCCATTGATGATATAATTGTGATATATAGCTAGAAACCTAGAAGATGGGTAAGAAATCAAATCAATCATTATATATTACTGCTTGAAGAAAAGTTGCTCCTAATCAGTGATCTGGGATCAGATTCTCCTACCTACCCCCAGTCCTAACTTTAACCGTTAGACCTGAGGTGAGGTGAATGGTAACCATTCTTGAAAATGAAACCATCTAACCGTGTTCTGAGGTTAAGGGTTATTTTAACTAACTGCATGATTACTTACTCTCCCATCTCCATCAACAAATAAAATATTTTACACCAGATATGAGGACTACCAAGTCAACCATCTGATTGATGTTTCCATACTGCACAGATATGCCCTGTCAGCCTTACACGTTGTCACCTCTCATTCTATTCCTAGATCAGTTGCTATATTTCTTCATTTTCTTGCTGATTTGACACTTTGACCTGGACCCAAATTGAATGTGAAAGCGCTAACTCAGGTCCAACTGAGCTAACTGACCCGGGTTGGCACTACATCAGAGACGTGACCTGAGACTACCCAGGATATCTGAGATGAGGAGAGGACGGTTTTATAATGTGATGTGGCATTCAGTGGCCATTTTGGCTGAGGTTCACCAACCAGTGGCAGAGTAAATACATCTCATAAGGTTTTGTTCCATTTCTTGCTGAGACTAGCTGAATGTCTGAATGTCTGAGGTTCACCAACCAGTGACAGAGTGACAGCGAGTGACACATCTCAGAAGGAAACGTAGTAAGGAGTTAGGAGTTAGGAGTTAGGTAGTATGGTTAGGACATTTTCAGTAGAGTTGGGATTCAGTGAGCTACAATGCTTCTTGTTAAGCCCCAACTAATAATATGCTTATATGCTAGCATATAACAAATCAAATCAAATCCAATTTTATTGGTCACATACACATGGTTAGCAGATGTTAATAATGTGAGTGTAGCGAAATGCTTGTGCTTCTAGTTCCGACCATGCAGTAATATCTAACAATTAATCTAACAATTTCACAACAACTACCTTTTACACACAAGTGTAAAGGAATGAGTAAGAATATGTACATATAAATATATAGATGAGCGATGGCCGAACGGCATAGTCAAGATGCAGTAGATGGTATAGAGTACAGTATATACGTATGAGGTGAGAAATGTAAGGTATGTAAACATTATATAAAGTGGCAAAGTTTAAAGTGACTAGTGATATATTTATTACATCCAATTTTTTATTACTAAAGTTGTTATCTTATATTAATATTGTTATCTTATATGAGATAGCATGTAATATTGTTACAACTTTTGTAGATTTTAATTTACGTAAGTAGTTTAGTTTTATTTAAATGAGATTAGATCAAGTCCTCATTCTTAGTTGGCACATTCCCTGTACGGGTCTATACTCTAGTGTACTGTACTACATTGTAAGGTACTATATTGTACTGTGCTGTACGGGTCTATACTCTAGTGTACTGTACTACATTGTAAGGTACTATATTGTACTGTGCTGTACGGGTCTATACTCTAGTGTACTGTACTACATTGTAAGGTACTATATTGTACTGTGCTGTACGGGTCTATACTCTAGTGTACTGTACTACATTGTAAGGTACTATATTGTACTGTGCTGTACGGTCATTTGCTGTGTAAGGACATTGATCCACCACTGATAAGGTTCAAATGTGGGACAGGTCAATACATGGAAACATAATCATGACGTATTCATGTTCTGTCGTTAAAATATACTTGACCTGGAGAGTGTTGCCAGGCAAAGTTCTGGACTGTTTTATATTACATCTAGGATCCCCATTATGGTCTGTTACACTGGAATTTGTCTAAGTTATTAGTGAGTAAAAAACTGTCAAATATTTGTATACTTATGAAAACATAGTCATGTGAACTATTGTAATCCTGGTGAAATTATACACAGAGTCCGTCTTGCCCTTTGTGCTGTTGTCTGTGCCCAATAATGTTTGTACCATGTTTTGTGCTGCTATCATGTTGTGTTGCTACCATGCTGTGTTGTCATGTGTTGTTGCTACCATGCTGTGTTGTCATGTGTTGTTGCTACCATGCTGTGTTGTCATGTTGTGTTACTACCATGCTGTGTTGTAATGTGTTGTTACTACCATGCTGTGTTGTCATGTGTTGTTGCTACCATGCTGTGTTGTCATGTGTTGTTGCTACCATGCTGTGTTGTCATGTGTTGTTGCTACCATGCTGTGTTGTCATGTGTTGTAGCCAGGGGCGGCAGGGTAGCCTATAGTGGTTAGAGCGTTGGACTAGTAACCGAAAGGTTGCAAGTTCGAATCCCCGAGCTGACAAGGTACAAATCTGTCGTTCTGCCCCTGAACAGGCAGTTAACCCATTGTTCCTAGGCCGTCATTGAAAATAAGAATTTGTTCTTAACTGACTTGCCTAGTAAAATAAAGGTCAAATAAAAAATTACATTTAAAAAAAAAAAAAGCTACCATGCTGTGTTGTAATGTGTTGTTACTACCATGCTGTGTTGTCATGTGTTGTTACTACCATGCTGTGTTGTCATGTGTTGTTACTACCATGCTGTGTTGTCATGTGTTGTTACTACCATGCTGTGTTGTCATGTGTTGTTACTACCATGCTGTGTTGTCATGTGTTGTTACTACCATGCTGTGTTGTCATGTGTTGTTACTACCATGCTGTGTTGTCATGTGTTGTTACTACCATGCTGTGTTGTCATGTGTTGTTACTACCATGCTGTGTTGTAATGTGTTGTTACTACCATGCTGTGTTGTAATGTGTTGTTACTACCATGCTGTGTTGTCATGTGTTGTTACTACCATGCTGTGTTGTCAAGTGTTGTTACTACCATGCTGTGTTGTAATGTGTTGTTACTACCATGCTGTGTTGTAATGTGTTGTTACTACCATGCTGTGTTGTAATGTGTTGTTACTACCATGCTGTGTTGTCATGTGTTGTTACTACCATGCTGTGTTGTCATGTGTTGTTACTACCATGCTGTGTTGTCATGTGTTGTTACTACCATGCTGTGTTGTAATGTATTGTTACTACCATGCTGTGTTGTCATGTGTTGTTACTACCATGCTGTGTTGTAATGTGTTGTTACTACCATGCTGTGTTGTCATGTGTTGTTACTACCATGCTGTGTTGTAATGTGTTGTTACTACCATGCTGTGTTGTCATGTGTTGTTACTACCATGCTGTGTTGTAATGTGTTGTTACTACCATGCTGTGTTGTCATGTGTTGTTACTACTACCATGCTGTGTTGTAATGTGTTGTTACTACCATGCTGTGTTGTCATGTGTTGTTACTACCATGCTGTGTTGTAATGTGTTGTTACTACCATGCTGTGTTGTCATGTGTTGTTACTACCATGCTGTGTTGTAATGTGTTGTTACTACCATGCTGTGTTGTCATGTGTTGTTACTACCATGCTGTGTTGTAATGTGTTGTTACTACCATGCTGTGTTGTAATGTGTTGTTACTACCATGCTGTGTTGTCATGTGTTGTTACTACCATGCTGTGTTGTAATGTGTTGTTACTACCATGCTGTGTTGTCATGTGTTGTTACTACCATGCTGTGTTGTCATGTGTTGTTACTACCATGCTGTGTTGTCATGTGTTGTTACTACCATGCTGTGTTGTAATGTGTTGTTACTACCATGCTGTGTTGTCATGTGTTGTTACTACCATGCTGTGTTGTCATGTGTTGTTGCCGTACTATGTTGTTGTCTTAGGTCTCTCTTTATGTAGTATTCTGTTGTTTCTCTTGTCGTGATTGTGTTTTGTCCTATATTTTTATGTAATTCATTTTATTTTTAATCCCAGCCCCCGTCCCCGCAGGAGGCCTTTTGCCTTCTGGTAGGCCGTCATTTTGAATAAGAATTTGTTCTTAACTGACCTGCCTAGTTAAATAAAGGTTCAATTAAAAAAGAAAAAGTCAAACTAGGTTTCAACCATGGATGTGAGAGACTGGATTTGTACCAGCTCAAATCCCATTGCTCTTTTCTCTGCATAAACATCAATAATAAAAGCCTGTATAGCAGGGATCAACAACTACATTCAGCCGTGGGACAACTTTTTCTTGAGTGGATGGTCAGGCAGCTGGAACATCATTCAAATCATTTGTAAACTGCAAATTGACTGCAAGAAACCCAATCGGATATAATATTTGACTAAAACAATGTCATTTCAAACTTCGTTTACATTTGTATACCATCACATACTGTATCTCTATTAGGGAATACTTTGGAACAGATCTCCACATTTAAAGTCCCTTGGGGACTTGCTGGTGTTTTTAGTCTTCTATGTCCACAATAAGATAATGAACTTGGGGGACAAATAAAATCACCTGCAGGACAAATTCAGAGCTGTTACTGTCGGCTACTTTAAAGGGTCAACCAGGTTTGAGTGGTCATCATCACCCAAGGTCAGTTTGGGTTCAGGGTCAAACAGAAAGGGATTTGTGTAGATACAGTGCCTTGCGAAAGTATTCGGCCCCCTTGAACTTTGCGACCTTTTGCCACATTTCAGGCTTCAAACATAAAGATATAAAACGGTATTTTTTTGTGAAGAATCAACAACAAGTGGGACACAATCATGAAGTGGAACGACATTTATTGGATATTTCAAACTTTTTTAACAAATCAAAAACTGAAAATTGGGCGTGCAAAATTATTCAGCACCCTTAAGTTAATACTTTGTAGCACCACCTTTTGCTGCGATTACAGCTGTAAGTTGCTTGGGGTATGTCTCTATCAGTTTTGCACATCGAGAGACTGACATTTTTTCCCATTCCTCCTTGCAAAACAGCTCAAGCTCAGTGAGGTTGGATGGAGAGCATTTGTGAACAGCAGTTTTCAGTTCTTTCCACAGATTCTCGATTGGATTCAGGTCTGGACTTTGACTTGGCCATTCTAACACCTGGATATGTTTATTTTTGAACCATTCCATTGTAGATTTTGCTTTATGTTTTGGATCATTGTCTTGTTGGAAGACAAATCTCCGTCCCAGTCTCAGGTCTTTTGCAGACTCCATCAGGTTTTCTTCCAGAATGGTCCTGTATTTGGCTCCATCCATCTTCCCATCAATTTTAACCTCATAGTCCGCCCCATCCCGCATGCGGTATCGTTACTACAGCCTCAAGCTCATTACCATAACGCAACATTAGCGATTTCTAAAAATCGCAAATGAAATGAAATAAATATGCCTGCTCTCAAGCTTATCCTTTTCTTAACAATCCTGTCGTCTCAGATTTTCAAAATATGCCCTGTCCCTGCTGAAGAAAAGCAGGCCCAAACCATGATGCTGCCACCACCATGTTTGACAGTGAGGATGGTGTGTTCAGGGTGATGAGCTGTGTTGCTTTTACGCCAAACATAACGTTTTGCATTGTTGCCAAAAAGTTAAACTTTGGTTTCATCTGACCAGAGCACCTTCTTCCACATGTTTGGTGTGTCTCCCAGGTGGCTTGTGGCAAACTTTAAACGACACTTTTTATGGATATCTTTAAGAAATGGCTTTCTTCTTGCCACTCTTCCATAAAGGCCAGATTTGTGCAATATACGACTGATTGTTGTCCTATGGACAGAGTCTCCCACCTCAGCTGTAGATCTCTGCAGTTCATCCAGAGTGATCATGGGCCTCTTGGCTACATCTCTGATCAGTCTTCTCCTTGTATGAGCTGAAAGTTTAGAGGGACGGCCAGGTCTTGGTAGATTTGCAGTGGTCTGATACTCCTTCCATTTCAATATTATCACTTGCACAGTGCTCCTTGGGATGTTTAAAGCTTGGGAAATCTTTTTGTATCCAAATCCGGCTTTAAACTTCTTCACAACAGTATCTCGGACCTGCCTGGTGTGTTCCTTGTTCTTCATGATGCACTCTGCGCTTTTAACGGACCTCTGAGAATATCACAGTGCAGGTGCATTTATACGGAGACTTGATTACACACAGGTGGATTGTATTTATCATCATTAGTCATTTAGGTCAACATTGGATCATTCAGAGATTCTCACTGAACTTCTGGAGAGAGTTTGCTGCACTGAAAGTAAAGGGGCTGAATAATTTTGCACGCCCAATTTTTCAGTTTTTGAAATGTTAAAAAAGTTTGAAATATCCAATAAATGTCGTTCCACTTCATGATGGTGTCCCACTTGTTGTTGATTCTTCACAAAAAAATACAGTTTTATATCTTTATGTTTGAAGCCTGAAATGTGGCAAAAGGTCGCAAAATTCAAGGGGGCCGAATACTTTCGCAAGGCACTGTATAATACTACAGTACGCATCTAGATATTAAAATCATATAACATTTTAAGTTATGCATTTATCATTTATCTGTATATTTATTAGTTGGGTTATTTCATGTTTTGTGTATTGGGGATACATTAAAAATCATAATAAAAGGAATTGGAAAGTCTGAAAAATACTTTTGTCTAATGTTTATGCCTCTAAATGTCTGAATCATGAAAGTGTCAACATGTAATAGTGTGTAATTAACATACTGTCTGTACTAACATACTGTCTGTACTAACATACTGTCTATACTAAGATACTGTCTGTACTAGCATACTGTCTGTACTAACATACTGTCTGTACTAGCATACTGTCTGTACTAACATACTGTCTGTACTAGCATACTGTCTGTACTAACATACTGTCTGTACTAGCATACTGTCTGTACTGGCATACTGTCTGTACTAACATACTGTCTGTACTAACATGTTCTAGATCCACTCTTAACCAGCAATCCATCGCACCCTGTTTCCCAAGCCTTTTGTCAATCTCATCTTCTGTCCCTGCATGCACACACACACACGTAAGATCCTCTTAATTTACTGTGGTAGTTGTCAAACCAGCAAAACAACCATCTCCGTGTCTCAATTTCACTCGCTGTCGTCGTCCTTCCCTCGCTGCTGTCCCACAGGCACAACCTCCAGTCCTCACTCTCCTCACCCCCCCTTCACTCAACCCCGCACCATCACGATGGGAGTACTATGTCCCCATAGAGATCTGTGTTATAACAATTTGACCTTCACATTAAAATCTCATCAACTTCTCTCTCTTTCTCTCTCTCTCTACCTCCCTCCTCTCTCTTCCTCTACCTGCATCCTCTGTCACTCACTCTCTCTATTACCTCTCTGTCCATCCTCTCTAATTCTCTGCCCCCACCACCTCACCTGCTCTCTCTTTCTCTGCCTCCCACCTCCTCACCTGCTCTCTCTTTCTCTGCCTCCCACCTCCTCACCTGCTCTCTCTTTCTCTGCCTCCCACCTCCTCACTAGCTCTCTCATTCTCTGCCCCCCACCACCTCACTAGCTCTCTCTTTCTCTGCCTCTCACCACCTCACCTGCTCTCTCTTTCTCTGCCTCCCACCTCACTAGCTCTCTCTTTCTCTGCCTCTCACCACCTCACCTGCTCTCTCTTTCTCTGCCTCCCACCTCACTAGCTCTCTCTTTCTCTGCCTCTCACCACCTCACTAGCTCTCTCTTTCTCTGCCCCCCATCACCTCACTAGCTCTCTCTTTCTCTGCCTCTCACCACCTCACCTGCTCTCTCTTTCTCTGCCTCCCACCTCACTAGCTCTCTCTTTCTCTGCCTCTCACCACCTCACCTGCTCTTTCTTTCTCTGCCTCCCACCTCACTAGCTCTCTCTTTCTCTGCCTCTCACCACCTCACCTGCTCTCTCTTTCTCTGCCTCCCACCTCACTAGCTCTCTCTTTCTCTGCCTCTCACCACCTCACTAGCTCTCTCTTTCTCTGCCCCCATCAACTCACTAGCTCTCTCTTTCTCTGCCTCTCAACACCTCACCTGCTCTCTCTTTCTCTGCCTCCCACCTCACTAGCTCTCTCTTTCTCTGCCTCTCACCACCTCACTAGCTCTCTCTTTCTCTGCCCCCCACCTCCTCACCTGCTCTCTCTTTCTCTGCCCCCACCTCCTCACTAACTCTCTCTTTCTCTGCCCCCCACCACCTCACTAGCTCTCTCTTTCTCTGCCTCTCACCACCTCACTAGCTCTCTCTTTCTCTGCCCCCCACCTCCTCACCTGCTCTCTCTTTCTCTGCCCCCCACCACCTCACTAGCTCTCTCACCACCTCACTAGCTCTCTCTTTCTCTGCCCCCCACCACCTCACTAGCTCTCTCTTTCTCTGCCTCTCACCACCTCACCTGCTCTCTCTTTCTCTGCCTCCCACCTCACTAGCTCTCTCTTTCTCTGCCTCTCACCACCTCACCTGCTCTCTCTTTCTCTGCCTCCCACCTCACTAGCTCTCTATTTCTCTGCCTCTCACCACCTCACCTGCTCTCTCTTTCTCTGCCTCCCACCTCACTAGCTCTCTCTTTCTCTGCCTCTCACCACCTCACTAGCTCTCTCTTTCTCTGCCCCCCATCACCTCACTAGCTCTCTCTTTCTCTGCCTCTCACCACCTCACCTGCTCTCTCTTTCTCTGCCTCCCACCTCACTAGCTCTCTCTTTCTCTGCCTCTCACCACCTCACCTGCTCTCTCTTTCTCTGCCTCCCACCCCACTAGCTCTCTCTTTCTCTGCCTCTCACCACCTCACCTGCTCTCTCTTTCTCTGCCTCCCACCTCACTAGCTCTCTCTTTCTCTGCCTCTCAACACCTCACCTGCTCTCTCTTTCTCTGCCTCCCACCTCACTAGCTCTCTCTTTCTCTGCCTCTCACCACCTCACTAGCTCTCTCTTTCTCTGCCCCCCACCTCCTCACCTGCTCTCTCTTTCTCTGCCCCCACCTCCTCACTAACTCTCTCTTTCTCTGCCCCCACCACCTTACTAGCTCTCTCTTTCTCTGCCCCCCACCACCTCACTAGCTCTCTCACCACCTCACTAGCTCTCTCTTTCTCTGCCTCCCACCTCACTAGCTCTTTCTTTCTCTGCCCCCCACCACCTCACTAGCTCTCTCTTTCTCTGCCTCTCACCACCTCACCTGCTCTCTCTTTCTCTGCCTCCCACCTCACTAGCTCTCTCTTTCTCTGCCTCTCACCACCTCACTAGCTCTCTCTTTCTCTGCCCCCACCTCCTCACCTGCTCTCTCTTTCTCTGCCCCCCACCACCTCACTAGCTCTTTCTTTCTCTGCCCCCACCACCTCATTAGCTCTCTCTTTCTCTGCCCCCACCACCTCACTAGCTCTCTCGTTCTCTACCCCCCACCCACCTCACTACCTGCCCCACACCACCTCACTAGCTCTCTCTTTCTCTGCCTCTCACCACCTCACTAGCTCTCTCTTTCTCTGCCCCCACCACCTCACTAGCTCTCTTTCTCTGCCCCCCATCACCTCACTAACTCTCTCTTTCTCTACCCCCCACCACCTCACTAGCTCTCTCTTTCTCTGCCCCCACCACCTCACTAACTCTCTCTTTCTCTGCCCCCACCACCTCACTAGCTCTCTCTTTCTCTGCCCCCACCACCTCACTAGCTCTCTCTTTCTCTGCCCCCATCACCTCACTAGCTCTCTATTTCTCTGCCTCTCACCAGCTCACCTGCTCTCTCTTTCTCTGCCCCCACCACCTCACTAGCTCTCTCTTTCTCTGCCTCCCACCTCACTAGCTCTCTATGTCTCTGCCTCTCACCACCTCACTAGCTCTCTCTTTCTCTGCCTCCCACCTCACTAGCTCTCTATGTCTCTGCCTCTCACCACCTCACCTGCTCTCTCTTTCTCTGCCTCCCACCTCACTAGCTCTCTCTTTCTCTGCCTCTCACCACCTCACTAGCTCTCTCTTTCTCTGCCCCCCATCACCTCACTAGCTCTCTCTTTCTCTGCCTCTCACCACCTCACCTGCTCTCTCTTTCTCTGCCTCCCACCTCACTAGCTCTCTCTTTCTCTGCCTCTCACCACCTCACCTGCTCTCTCTTTCTCTGCCTCCCACCTCACTAGCTCTCTCTTTCTCTGCCTCTCACCACCTCACCTGCTCTCTCTTTCTCTGCCTCCCACCTCACTAGCTCTCTCTTTCTCTGCCTCTCACCACCTCACTAGCTCTCTCTTTCTCTGCCCCCCATCACCTCACTAGCTCTCTCTTTCTCTGCCTCTCACCACCTCACCTGCTCTCTCTTTCTCTGCCTCCCACCTCACTAGCTCTCTCTTTCTCTGCCTCTCACCACCTCACTAGCTCTCTCTTTCTCTGCCCCCATCACCTCACTAGCTCTCTCTTTCTCTGCCTCTCACCACCTCACCTGCTCTCTCTTTCTCTGCCTCCCACCTCACTAGCTCTCTCTTTCTCTGCCTCTCACCACCTCACTAGCTCTCTCTCTTTCTCTGCCCCCCATCACCTCACTAGCTCTCTCTTTCTCTGCCTCTCACCACCTCAACTGCTCTCTCTTTCTCTGCCTCCCACCTCACTAGCTCTCTCTTTCTCTGCCTCTCACCACCTCACCTGCTCTCTCTTTCTCTGCCTCCCACCTCACTAGCTCTCTCTTTCTCTGCCTCTCACCACCTCACTAGCTCTCTCTTTCTCTGCCCCCCATCACCTGACTAGCTCTCTCTTTCTCTGCCTCTCACCACCTCACCTGCTCTCTCGTTCTCTGCCTCCCACCTCACTAGCTCTCTCTTTCTCTGCCTCTCACCACCTCACTAGCTCTCTCTTTCTCTGCCCCCACCTCCTCACCTGCTCTCTCTTTCTCTGCCCCCACCTCCTCACTAACTCTCTTTCTCTGCCCCCCACCACCTCACTAGCTCTCTCTTTCTCTGCCCCCACCACCTCACTAGCTCTCTCACCACCTCACTAGCTCTCTCTTTCTCTGCCTCCCACCTCACTAGCTCTTTCTTTCTCTGCCCCCCACCACCTCACTAGCTCTCTCTTTCTCTGACCCCACCACCTCACTAGCTCTCTCTTTCTCTGCCCCCACCACCTCACCTGCTCTCTCTTTTCTCTGCCCCCACCACCTCACTAGCTCTCTCTTTCTCTGCCCCCCACCACCTCACTAACTCTCTCTTTCTCTGCCCCCACCACCTCACTAGCTCTCTCTTTCTCTGCCCCCCACCACCTCACTAACTCTCTCTCTCTGCTTGGCTGCCTCCTTTCATTCTACAGAAGATAATTAGTGTCTTGTCTCCTTCACCCTGTCGAAATGACCCACTCTGTTTCACACAAGCCTTTCTGGTTTATGTTCCTATGATGATAGACTGTGTGTGTTCTAGCTGTAGTTTTATGATAGAGATGTATTTCATGTGTAATGACCACTGTTGCATCTGTGAGAACACATCTGATCTCATCATTCAAACTGACATTCCTGAATGTGTTTCTGTGTGGGTAGCTTTTATATATGAAGCCTATACCCACTTTGCACTTATCTTGGGTCAGTCAATCATTCTGAATTTCTGACATAACCTTCCTCATCTCTCGCTCTCTCTTTTCCTGCCTATTTTTCACCTCTCTCTTGTCTCTCCATCACCCGCTCTCTCTTTATTCACTCCTTTTCTTGCTCACTCTCTCATTTTCTCCCCAGCTGTTCTCTCCATCCACCCCCATCTCTCCTCTCTTTCTCCCCTCCATCCATCTCCCCCTCCCTCTCTCTCTCGCTCTCCCCCCATGAGGTCAGAGTGTGCAGCAGTCTATTGATATCTCTCCTAAAAATATAGGATTCCTCCACCAGCCATCTAAATATAGAACGGGGGACAGAGACCACAGGAGAAAAGGGAGGGGGTAAGACGGAGAGGAGGGAGGGAGACAGCAGGTTACAGTGGGCTATATTTCCATTCCTATCTACTGTATCGACTGTATCTGGTTAGTGTCTACTGTATCTAGTTAGTATCTACTGTATATAGTTAGTATGTACTGTACCTAGTTACTATCTACTGTATCTCATCTCAGCTGTATCTAGCCAGTATCTACTGTTTATCTTTAGTATCTACTGTATCTGGTTAGTATATACTGTATCTAGTTAGTATCTACTGAATCTAGTTAGTATCTACTGTATCTGGTTAGTATATACTGTATCTAGTTAGTATCTACTGTATCTGGTTAGTATATACTGTATCTGGTTAGTATCTACTGTATCTAGCTAGTATCTACTGTATCTAGTTAATATCTACTGTATCTACTGTATCTACTGTATCTAGTTAGTATCTACTGTATCTAGTTAGTATCTTCTGTATCTAGTTAGTATCTACTGTATCTAGTTACTTTGTACTGTATCTCGTTAGTATCTACTGTTTCTACTGTGTGTACTGTTTCAAGTTAGTATCTACTGTCTTTTGTTAGTATCTACTGTATCTAGTTAGTATCTACTGTATCTAGTTAGTATCTTCTGTATCTAGTTAGTATCTACTGTCTTTCGTTAGTATCTACTGTATCTAGTTAGTATCTACTGTATCTAGTTAGTATCTACTGTCTTTCGTTAGTATCTACTGTATCTAGTTAGTATCTACTGTATCTAGTTAGTATCTACTGTCTTTCGTTAGTATCTACTGTATCTAGTTAGTATCTACTGTATCTAGTTAGTATCTACTGTATCTAGTTAGTATCTACTGTCTTTCGTTAGTATCTACTGTATCTAGTTAGTATCTTCTGTATCTAGTTAGTATCTACTGTATCTAGTTAGTATCTACTGTATCTAGTTAGTATCTATTGTATCTAGTTACTATCTACTGTATCTAGTTAGTATCTACTGTATCTAGTTACTATCTACTGTATCTAGTTACTTTGTACTGTATCTCGTTAGTATCTACTGTTTCTACTGTATGTACTGTTTCAAGTTAGTATCTACTGTCTTTCGTTAGTATCTACTGTATCTAGTTAGTATCTACTGTATCTAGTTAGTATCTACTGTATCTCGTTAGTATCTACTGTATCTAGTTAGTATCTACTGTATCTAGTTACTTTGTAATGTATCTCGTTATTATCTACTGTTTCTACTGTATGTACTGTTTCAAGTTAGTATCTACTGTATCGAGTTAGTATCTTCTGTATCTAGTTAGTATTTACTGTATCTAGTTAGTATCTACTGTATCTAGTTAGTATCTACTGTATCTAGTTAGTATCTATTGTATCTAGTTAGTATCTTCTGTATCTAGTTAGTATCTACTGTCTTTCATTAGTATCTACTGTATCTAGTTAGTATCTACTGTATCTAGTTAGTATCTACTGTATCTAGTTAGTATCTATTGTATCTAGTTAATATCTACTGTATCTAGTTAGTATCTACTGTCTTTCGTTAGTATCTACTGTATCTAGTTAGTATCTTCTGTATCTAGTTAGTATCTACTGTATCTAGTTAGTATCTACTGTATCTAGTTAGTATCTACTGTATCTAGTTAGTATCTATTGTATCTAGTTACTATCTACTGTATCTAGTTAGTATCTACTGTATCTAGTTACTATCTACTGTATCTAGTTACTTTGTACTGTATCTCGTTAGTATCTACTGTTTCTACTGTATGTACTGTTTCAAGTTAGTATCTACTGTCTTTCGTTAGTATCTACTGTATCTAGTTAGTATCTACTGTATCTAGTTAGTATCTACTGTATCTCGTTAGTATCTACTGTATCTAGTTAGTATCTACTGTATCTAGTTACTTTGTAATGTATCTCGTTAGTATCTACTGTTTCTACTGTATGTACTGTTTCAAGTTAGTATCTACTGTATCGAGTTAGTATCTACTATGTCTACTGTATATAGTTAGTATGTACTGTACCTAGTTACTATCTACTGTATCTCATTAGTATCAACTGTTTCTAGTTAGTAACTACTGTATATAGTTAGTATCTACTGTATCTACTGTCGGCACCTCTCGATTGTAGTTACACATTCATGGTCACTGTCCACTAACAGTAGTGTGTGATAATGATGCTCTCTTTAATTTGAACACTCATAGTTAATACATTTCCACCACAATGACAGGTCGCATACAGGCTGCATAAATCTCCCTAAATGTACTTGAATGTTATCTGGCTGTACAGTATTGTTTATGTAAAACCTCTGTAATAGTCTGCATATTTTTTTATTTAACCAGGCAAGTCTACAATGACAGCCTACGCCTACGACGACGCTGGGCCAATTGTGCACTGCCCTATGGGACTCCCAATCACGACCGGATGTGATACAGCCTGAATTCGAACCAGGGACTGTAGTGATGCCTCTTGCACTGAGATGCAGTGCCTTAGACCGCTGCCCCACTCAGGAGCCCATTACCGCCAAACTAATTTCTCTATTTAATTTGCACCTTGTGTGTGCAATGTGTGTCTCTAGGGCATTTCAGACGGTTGTTAAGGGACCGTTTTATGGAAAAATGTGTCTGTTTTTTTATGATTGTTTTTTGCTTTTCATGTATCGTTTTGTATAATTACGTGTATTTTATTGTGCATATGAATGTGTAGTTAAATGTGTTTATTGTATTTTGATGTGTTTTATGGTAATATACAGGGCTCATCTGGAAAAGAGACGTTGGTCTCAGCTTTGACTCCCTGTCAAAATAAAGGTTCAATAAAAAGGTATTGTTTTTAACTTACAGTTTGGTCCCCTGCATTTCCCTTCCTCTACATCCCCCACCCCCCTCTGTCTCTGTCTCTGTCTCTCTCTCTCTCTCTCTCTCTCTCTCTCTCTCTCTCTCTCTCTCTCTCTCTCTCTCTCTCTCTCTCTCTCTCTCTCTCTCTCTCTCTCCCTCTCTTCTTCCATTCCACTGTCCCTTCTGTATACTGTAGTTCCAGACCCACTGCAGCAGTGCTCATAGATAGTGAGAGTGAAAAAGAGCGGGAGTTGGAGATTGAGAGGATGGGTAAAGGAGCGTAAAGGGGTAACACACACAATCGAGAGAGGGAGTGAAAGAGGGAGCAGAGTGATAGAGAGAGAGAACTGTGAAATCAGCCAACACTCCCAGACGCGAGGTTCTTGATTACTGTCAAGCGCGCACACCATTCGGATATCACTCCTGTGACAGCCAGGGTAAGTGTTTTTGCTCATAACCCAAAAGATACAAACAAACTGAACCATTTTATGCTACTAAATGAGGTTTATAAGATTAAGGATATTATTAATAAACTATTTCAGTGAACACATTCTGGTGTTGTATAGCCAACATCTGCCAAAATGGTTTATGTCTGTAGTGGATGTCTTTAATCGGTTACTGGAACGTCTTTATTATGTTGTCTAACTCACATGAAAACATTGTAATGTTTGCCAGAGTCGCATTGGAGGATACAGTCTTCTTTGTCGCCTGGTCTGCCTATGTTTATCAATTCCAAACTCTCTGCGTGACAGTGTGGCAATAGAGGGGGTTGCAAACAACATTCTGAGGCACATTGTGTGTGTTGTGTGATATAATATGTGACTACCATATCTATAATAAATAGTATAAACACACACAGCGCTGTGGTACTAGATAGGTGGAGAGAGACTGGTTAACTGAAGACCTCGCTGGTGGTATTTTTTGGTCATTTCATATACATTGGTCTGTAACCTACTGTATTATTCCATCTCTCTCTCTCTCTCTCTCTCTCTCTCTCTCTCTCTCTCTCTCTCTCTCTCTCTCTCTCTCTCTCTGTCTCTCTGTCTGTCTAAATGTGCTGTCATTTACAGTGTGGCCACCGCTTTCTTAATTTCATTATCTAAACGTCCTTGCTGAATGAGTCACTGTCGTGTGTGTGTGTGTGTGTGTGTGTGTGTGTGTGTGTGTGTGTGTGTGTGTGTGTGTGTGTGTGTGTGTGTGTGTGTGTGTGTGTGTGTGTGTGTGTGTGTGTGTGTGTGTGTGTGTGTGTGTGTGAGAGAGAGCGAGAGATAGAGAGTGTCTGTGTGTGTGTGTGTGTGTGTGTGTGTGTGTGTGTGTGTGTGTGTGTGTGTGTGTGTGTGTGTGTGTGTGTGTGTGTGTGTGTGTGTGTGTGTGTGTGTGTGTGTGTGTGTGTGTGTGTGTGTGTGTGTGTGAGAGATAGAGAGTGTCTCTGTGTCTCTGTGTGTGTGCTTTTTCCTGTGAGTAATTTTGACATGGAATAGTTTTTGTTGCTGCTTAGTTATATCGTAGTTAATGCAAGCAATTAGTTTAGCGCGTGCAGTGTGAGTGCACCCAGCCCAGGGCATGAGTGTTCACGTGGGGTACTTCTTGCCTTTTTGGGCCAAGGTCTTTCCCTGTATTAACCTACATCTGTTTCAGCCTCAGTCTCTCACTTTGTCTTCTTTGCCTTATAAACTCTGGAGGGGCTAATCCTGCCCTCCAGTCCTATTTTCACTGCAATCTCTCTCCCTCTCATTCACTTCTATCTATTCTCATTCTCTCTTTCTCTCTTTTTCTTTTTCTCTCTCCCTCTCATTCACTTCTATCTATTCGCATTCTCTCTTTCTCTCTTTCTCTTATTCTCTCTCCCTCTCACTCTCTTCTTCACTCCTCTCTTCTTCTCCCTCTCCCTCTCCCCCTCTCTCTCTCTCTCTCTCTCTCTCCATCTTGTCTTATTCTCCCTCACTCTCGTTACCACTCTCCTTTGTTCTCTGACCCTCTCTCCTAGTTTCTGTAGACCAGGGCTGCCCAACCATCTTCCTGGAGATCTACTGTCCTGTAGGTTTTCAGTCCAACCCTAATTTAGCATACCTGATTCAGCTATTTAAGATCTTGTTGAGCAACTAATAAGTATAATCAGGTGTGTTAAATTAGGGTTGGACTGAAAACCCACAGGACTGTAGATCTCCAGGAAGAGGGATGGGCAGCCCTGCTGTAGACACTTTCTTTGGGTGTTGTGGGTCATTTTCATCCATTCATCCATCACTTTAGCTCTCTCTCTCTCTCTCTCTCTCTCTCTCTCTCTCTCTCTCTCTCTGTCTCTCTTTCCAGACCGTATACCAGGTGAAGTGAACCTGCAGGTCGTTACAGATCTATCTCACCTAGTAGACTAAACTACAGGGTCCTTACTGTCTGGCCCTGCTAGAAAATAAAAAACTAGAAAAGTCTAGTTTAAAAGTGCTTTTTTAAAACAAGGGTTTTCCACCTCCGAGCCTCAACCTGAGGTGCCGTGAACAGTGACCACATCGTGACAACACCATGGAATATAGTTGTGGGAGCAGTAGTGACAGAGACTGGCCTCACGTTAGTTCAGCACCACGGAGAGACCCCTCACAGCTTCACACACTATCTAACCCTTTCCAGAGGGTGTGCAGATTTTTAGTTCCAGTCCTTCAGTAACACATCTGATTCAGATCATTGCCTAGACTGAAGATCATAATTAGGTGATTAATTGAAACAGCTGTGTTAGTGATGGGATGGAGCAAAAAGCCTGCACACCCTGAAGCTCTAGATAACCCCTTGAAGCAGTGGGAGTACTGTCCATGGTGCTGCTGGACAGTGAGAGTTCTGTCCCTAGTGCTGCTGGACAATGAGGGTGCTGTCTAAGGATCCTGAACTTGACAGTGAGGGTGCTGTTCAATGTGCTGAACTGGACAATGAGAGTGCTGTCCAATGTGCTGAACTGGACAATGAAGGTGCTGTCCAAGGATCCTGAACTGGACATTGAGGGTGCAATCCAAGGATCCTGAACTGGACAGTGAGAGTGCTGTCCATGGTGCTGAACTGGACATTGGGAGTGCTGTCCAATGTTCTGAACTGGAACTTAATTGCAGCATAAAGCATTTCACTTCACCAATGTTATGGCTTTAATGCTTTCATCAGAGTGTTCTCTTTTCAAAGAATACATGAAGGTTACCTTAGGGACCATGCAGATAGATACACAATATTAAAATAAATGGCATTTTAAAAACGTGACTTATCCCAGAGTGGCAATTACTTCTACAATACTTCTAATCTAGTGAAGGACCATATGTGAGCACTGTCACGCACCTTCCAGTTGGCAGGACAGCATAGTGACATCACTGTGGCTGTGACCTGAAGTCAACTGGCGCTTCTGGAGTGTCACGCTAACATCTGGCGCTGACTGGCAGAGAGGACATGGGACTGCCAAGTTTAGATGAGTCCTATCACCTATATTTTTGGATATCATAATTTCCATAAAGTTATCCCCTCTGTGAATTGGAGGCGTCTGGTTCAAAGTAAGTAATAGTTTCCACCATATACAGTTGAAGTCAGAAGTTTACATACACTTAGGTTGGAGTCATTAAAACTTGTTTTGCAACCACTCCACAAATTGATTGTTAAAACCTCTTCGGGCTAGGCGCCCCGCTAGCTGGATAACTGCCGGTGATACTGGAGGGCGCGCAATTCAAATAAATAATCATTAAAAATGATGGATATTAAACATTTAGGTACATACAAGTGTCTTATATCAGTTGAAAGCTTAAATTATTGTTAATATAACTGCACTGTCGGATTTACAGTAGGCTTTACAGCGAAAACATGCCAAGCAATTGTTTGAGGACGGCGCACCACATTAAAAAAAAAATCCACCGGCACAGGTTTCATAGATTCACAAATAGCGATAAAAAATTCACTTACTTTTTAAAAATCTTCCTCTGATTTGTCATCCAAAGGGTCCCAGCTATAACATGTAGTGTCCTTCTTTATATCCCAAAAAGTCAGTTTAGTTGGCGCCATCGATTTGAGTAATCCACTCGTTCAACGTTCCAAGATAGGAATCCAAAAATCTACCCTTAAATTTGTTTCAACGAGTCAAAATAAGTTTCTATACAATCCTCAGATACCCTCAAATGTAATCAAACTATAATATTTCATATGGAAAGATGTATGTTCAATAGGAAAGCAATATTAGCAGGTGCTTGTTGTCTTCATGGTGCGCGCACATGAATTTCCAAGCAGATGTCCTTGTACTAAAACGTATTATTCTTACTCATTTTGGAAGAAACAAGCCTGGAACCTTGAACAAAGACTACTGACACCCAGTGGAAGCCATGGGAATTGCATACTGGGAGCTAGATTAAATTATCTCCCTATATGTTCCATTGGAAAAGCTCTCCAAAAAATTGTACAGTTTGTTTTTCTTTGGATTTTCATCTACCATATCTATTGTGTTATAGTCTCCTACGTTAACATTTCTACAAACTACAAAGTGTCTTCCAATGGTACCAATTATATGCATAACCTGGCTTCAGGGCCTGAGCAACAGGCAGTGTACTTTGGGTAAGTCAGTCAGGCGGAAATTGAGAAAAAAGGACGCTAACCCTAACAAGTTTTAACAAACTATAGTTTTGGCAAGTCGGTTAGGACATCTACTTTATGCATGACACAAGTCATTTTTCCAACCATTGTTTACAGACAGATGATTTCACTTATAATTCAATGTATGACAATTCCAGTGGGTCAGAAGTTTACATACGCTAAGTTGACTGCGCCTTTAAACAGCTTGGAAAATTCCAGAATTATGTCATGGCTTTAGAAGCTTCTGATAGAATAATTGACAACATTTGAGTCAAATGGAGGTGTACCTGTGGGTGTATTTCAAGGCCTACCTTCAAACTCAGTGCCTCTTTGCTTGACATCATGGGAAAATCAAAAGAAATCAGCCAAGACCTCAAAATAAAATTGTAGACCTTCACAAGTCTGGTTCATACTTTCCAAACGCCTGAAGGTACCACGTTCATCTGTACAAGCAATAGTCACCAAGTATACACACCATGGGACCACGCAGCCGTCATACCGCTCAGGAAGGAGACGCATTCTGTCTCCTAGAGATGAACGTACTTTGGTGCGAAAAGTGCAAATCAATCCCAGAACAACAGCAAAAGACCTTGTGAAGATGCTGGAGGAAACAGGTACAAAAGTATCTATATCCACAGTAAAACGAGTCCTATATCGACATAATCTGAAAGGCCGCTCAGCAAGGAAGAAGCCACTGCTCCAAAACCTCCATAAAAAAGCCAGACTATGGTTGCAACTGCACATGGGGACAAAGATCATACTTTTTGGAGAAATGTCCTCTGGTCTGATGAAACAAAAATAGAACTGTTTGGCCATAATGTTTGGAGGAAAAACGGGAGGCTTGCAAGCCGAAGAACACCATCCCAACCATGAAGCACGGGGGGTGGCAGCATCATGTTGTGGGGGTGCTTTGCCACTGGAGGGACTGATGCACTTCACAAAATAGATGGCGTCATGAGGTTGTCACGTCCTGGCCTTAGTTCCTTTTTATGTCTCTATTTTAGTTTGGTCAGGTCGTGAGTTGGGGTGGGCATTCTACGTTTTGTGTTCGTTTCACTCTCTTTGTTATTTTGATTGGTGTTTCTGTTCCTAATAAATAACATGAACACTTACCACGCTGCGCATTGGTCCGATCCATCCTATTCCTCATCAGAAGAGGAAGACATTCGTTACAGAGGTAGGAAAATTATGTGGATATATTGAAGCAACATCTCAAGACATCAGGCAGGAAATTAAAGCATGGTCGCAAATGGGTCTTCCAAATGGACAATGACCCCAAGCATACTTCCAAAGTTGTGGCAAAATGGCTTAAGGACAACAAAGTCAGGGTATTAGAGTGGCCATCACAAAGCCCTGACCTCAATCTTATGGAAAATTTGTGGGCAGAACTGAAAAAGGGTGTGTGAGCAAGGAGGCCTACAAACCTGACTCAGTTACACCAGCTCTGTCAGGAGGAATGGGCCAAAATTCACCCAACTTATTTGGGGAAGCTTGTGGAAGGCTACTGAAACGTTTGACCCAAGTTAAACAATTTGAAGGCAATGCTACCAGACACTAATGAGTGTATGTAAACTTCTGACCCACTGGGAATGTGATGAAAAAAATAAATAAAAGCTGAAATAAATCCTTCTCTCTACTATTATTCTGACATTTCACATTCTTAAAACGAAGTGGTGATTCTAACTGACTTAAGACAGGGAATCTTTACTAGGATTTAATGTCAGGAATTGTGGTAAACTGAGTTTAAATGTATTTG
Source organism: Oncorhynchus nerka (assembly GCF_034236695.1). Classification (NCBI taxonomy): domain Eukaryota; kingdom Metazoa; phylum Chordata; class Actinopteri; order Salmoniformes; family Salmonidae; genus Oncorhynchus; species Oncorhynchus nerka. The sequence goes on from NC_088409.1 coordinate 25,845,998, forward strand.
GCCAAGGTGTATGTGAACTTCCGACTAACTGTAGCTTCTACCTATACAGGCCTATCACATCAAATCAAAGTTTATTTGTCACGTGCGCCGAATACAACAGGTGTACCTTACAGTGAAATGCTAACGTACAGGCTCTAACCAATCGTGCAAAAAGGTGTGTGTGTGTGTGTGTATGTGTGTGTGTGTATGTGTGTGTGTGTGTGTGTGTGTGTGTGTGTGTATGTGTGTGTGTGTGTGTTTGTGTGTGTGTAGGTAAGTAAATAAATAAAACAACAATAGAAAGGCATTTGCAAATAAGAGTAGCAAGGCTCTATACAGACACCGGTTAGTCAGGCTTATTGAGGTAGTATGTACATGTAGGTATTGTTATTGTGACTATGCATATATGATGAACAGAGAGTAGCAGTAAAATAAAAAGAGGGGGTGGCAGGTGGTGGGACACAATGCAGATAGTCCGGGTAACCATTTGGTTACCTGTTCAGGAGTCTTGTGGCCTGGGCGTAAAAACTGTTGAGAAGCCCTTTTGTCCTAGACTTGGCACACAGTGAGGGGAAAGTGAGGGAATGGGGTGTCTGCTAAATGACTGGAATGTAAATGTCAGTGAGTTACGGCAGCAGGGAGGGGACAGCTTTTAGAAATACTGAAGAGTTGGGCTGACTTCACTGACCACTCCTTGTGTGGATTTCTTCCATTCATTTTTTATATCTGACATCTTGTCTTGATTACTCACTTACTTTTTTTTACCTCTCCTCTTCCGCTCCTATATGTCTCTCTTCTAGTCACTCCTCCTCTCCTATATATGTCTCTCTTCTAGTCACTCCTCCTCTCCTAAATGTCTCTCTTCTAGTCACTCCTCCTCTCCTATATGTCTCTCTTCTAGTCACTCCTCCTCTCCTATATGTCTCTATTCTAGTCACTCCTCCTCTCCTATATGTCTCTCTTCTTGTCCCTCCTCCTCTCCTATATATCTCTCTTCTAGTCCCTCCTCCTCTCCTATATGTCTCTCTTCTAGTCACTCCTCCTCTCCTATATGTCTCTCTTCTAGTCACTCCTCCTCTCCTATATGTCTCTCTTCTAGTCCCTCCTCCTCTCCTATATGTATCTCTTCTAGTCACTCCTCCTCTCCTATATGTCTCTCTTCTAGTCACTCCTCCTCTCCTATATGTCTCTCTTCTAGTCCCTCCTCCTCTCCTATATGTCTCTCTTCTAGTCACTCCTCCTCTCCTATATGTCTCTCTTCTAGTCACTCCTCCTCTCCTATATGTCTCTCTTCTAGTCCCTCCTCCTCTCCTATATGTCTCTCTTCTAGTCACTCCTCCTCTCCTATATGTCTCTCTTCTAGTCACTCCTCCTCTCCTATGTCTCTCTTCTAGTCCCCCCTCCTCTCCTATATGTCTCTCTTCTAGTCACTCCTCCTCTCTTATATGTCTCTCTTCTAGTCCCTCCTCCTCTCCTATATGTCTCTCTTCTAGTCACTCCTCCTCTCCTATATGTCTCTCTTCTAGTCCCTCCTCCTCTCCTATATGTCTCTCTTCTAGTCACTCCTCCTCTCCTATATGTCTCTCTTCTAGTCACTCCTCCTCTCCTATATGTCTCTCTTCTAGTCACTCCTCCTCTCCTATATGTCTCTCTTCATGTCACTCCTCCTCTCCTATATGTCTCTCTTCTAGTCACTCCTCCTGTCCTATATGTCTCTCTTCTAGTCCCTCCTCCTCTCCTATATGTCTCTCTTCTAGTCACTCCTCCGCTCCTATATGTCTCTCTTCTAGTCACTCCTCCTCTCCTATATGTCTCTCTTCTAGTCACTCCTCCTCTCCTATATGTCTCTCTTCATGTCACTCCTCCTCTCCTATATGCCTCTCTTCTAGTTACTCCTCCTGTCCTATATGTCTCTCTTCTAGTCCCTCCTCCTCTCCTATACGTCTCTCTTCATGTCACTCCTCCTCTCCTATATGTCTCTCTTCATGTCACTCCTCCTCTCCTATATGTCTCTCTTCTAGTCACTGCTCCTCTCCTATGTCTCTCTTCTAGTCACTCCTCCTCTCCTATGTCTCTCTTCATGTCACTCCTCCTCTCCTATATGTCTCTCTTCATGTCACTCCTCCTCTCCTATATGTCTCTCTTCATGTCACTCCTCCTCTCCTATATGTCTCTCTTCTAGTCACTCCTCTCCTATATGTGTCTCTTCTAGTCACTCCTCCTCTCCTATATGTCTCTCTTCTAGTCACTCCTCCTCTCCTATATGTCTCTCTTCATGTCACTCCTCCTTTCCTATATGTCTCTCTTCTAGTCCCTCCTCCTCTCCTATATGTCTCTCTTCTAGTCCCTCCTCCTCTCCTATATGTCTCTCTTCATGTCACTCCTCCTCTCCTACATGTCTCTCTTCTAGTCCCTCCTCCTCTCCTATATGTCTCTCTTCTAGTCCCTCCTCCTCTCCTATATGTCTCTCTTCATGTCACTCCTCCTCTCCTATATGTCTCTCTTCTAGTCACTCCTCCTCTCCTATATGTCTCTCTTCTAGTCCCTCCTCCTCTCCTATATGTCTCTCTTCATGTCACTCCTCCTCTCCTATATGTCTCTCTTCTAGTCCCTCCTCCTCTCCTATATGTCTCTCTTCATGTCACTCCTCCTCTCCTATATGTCTCTCTTCTAGTCACTCCTCCTATCCTCTCTGTCTCTCTTCATGTCACTCCTCCTCTCCTATATGTCTCTCTTCTAGTCACTCCTCCTCTCCTATATGTCTCTCTTCTAGTCCCTCCTCCTCTCCTATATGTCTCTCTTCTAGTCACTCCTCCTCTCCTTTATGTCTCTCTTCTAGTCCCTCCTCCTCTCCTATATGACTCTCTTCTAGTCACTCCTCCTCTCCTATATGACTTTCTTCATGTCACTCCTCCTCTCCTATATGTCTCTCTTCTAGTCACTCCTCCTCTCCTATATGTCTCTCTTCATGTCACTCCTCCTCTCCTCTCTGTCTCTCTTCTAGTCACTCCTCCCATCCTCTCTATCGCTCTTCTAGTCACTCCTCCTCTCATATATGTCTCTCTTCTAGTCACTCCTCCTCTCATATATGTCTCTCTTCTAGTCCCTCCTCCTCTCCTATATGTCTCTCTTCATGTCACTCCTCCTCTCCTATGTCTCTCTTCTAGTCCCTCCTCCTCTCCTATATGTCTCTCTTCTAGTCACTCCTCCTCTCCTATATGTCTCTCTTCTAGTCCCTCCTCCTCTCCTATATGTCTCTCTTCTAGTCCCTCCTCCTCTCCTATATGTCTCTCTTCATGTCACTCCTCCTCTCCTATATGTCTCTCTTCATGTCACTCCTCCTCTCCTATATGTCTCTCTTCTAGTCCCTCTTCCTCTCCTATATGTCTCTCCTCATGTCACTCCTCCACTCCTATATGTCTCTCTTCTAGTCCCTCCTCCTCTCCTATATGTCTCTCTTCATGTCACTCCTCCTCTCTTATATGTCTCACTTCTAGTCACTCCTCCTCTCCTATATGTCTCTCTTCTAGTCACTCCTCCTCTCCTATATGTCTCTCTTCTAGTCACTCCTCCTCTCCTATATGTCTCTCTTCTAGTCAATCATCCTCTCCTGTATGTCTCTCTTCTAGTCAATCATCCTCTCCTATATGTCTCTTCTTCATGTCCCTCCTCCTCTCCTATATGTCTCTCTTCATGTCACTCCTCCTCTCCTATATGTCTCTCTTCTAGTCACTGCTCCTCTCCTATGTCTCTCTTCTAGTCACTCCTCCTCCTCTCCTATGTCTCTCTTCATGTCACTCCTCCTCTCCTATATGTCTCTCTTCTATGTCACTCCTCCTCTCCTATATGTCTCTCTTCTAGTCCCTCCTCCTCTCCTATATGTCTCTCTTCTAGTCACTCCTCTCCTCTCCTTTATGTCTCTCTTCTAGTCCCTCCTCCTCTCCTATATGACTCTCTTCTAGTCACTCCTCCTCTCCTATATGACTTTCTTCATGTCACTCCTCCTCTCCTATATGTCTCTCTTCTAGTCACTCCTCCTCTCCTATATGTCTCTCTTCATGTCACTCCTCCTCTCCTCTCTGTCTCTCTTCTAGTCACTCCTCCCATCCTCTCTATCGCTCTTCTAGTCACTCCTCCTCTCATATATGTCTCTCTTCTAGTCACTCCTCCTCTCATATATGTCTCTCTTCTAGTCCCTCCTCCTCTCCTATATGTCTCTCTTCATGTCACTCCTCCTCTCCTATGTCTCTCTTCTAGTCCCTCCTCCTCTCCTATATGTCTCTCTTCTAGTCACTCCTCCTCTCCTATATGTCTCTCTTCTAGTCCTCCTCCTCTCCTATATGTCTCTCTTCTAGTCCCTCCTCCTCTCCTATATGTCTCTCTTCATGTCACTCCTCCTCTCCTATATGTCTCTCTTCATGTCACTCCTCCTCTCCTATATGTCTCTTCTAGTCCCTCTTCCTCTCCTATATGTCTCTCCTCATGTCACTCCTCCACTCCTATATGTCTCTCTTCTAGTCCCTCCTCCTCTCCTATATGTCTCTCTTCATGTCACTCCTCCTCTCTTATATGTCTCACTTCTAGTCACTCCTCCTCTCCTATATGTCTCTCTTCTAGTCACTCCTCCTCTCCTATATGTCTCTCTTCTAGTCACTCCTCCTCTCCTATATGTCTCTCTTCTAGTCAATCATCCTCTCCTGTATGTCTCTCTTCTAGTCAATCATCCTCTCCTATATGTCTCTCTTCATGTCACTCCTCCTCTCCTATATGTCTCTCTTCATGTCACTCCTCCTCTCCTATATGTCTCTCTTCTAGTCACTGCTCCTCTCCTATGTCTCTCTTCTAGTCACTCCTCCTCTCCTATGTCTCTCTTCATGTCACTCCTCCTCTCCTATATGTCTCTCTTCATGTCACTCCTCCTCTCCTATATGTCTCTCTTCATGTCACTCCTCCTCTCCTATATGTCTCTCTTCTAGTCCCTCTTCCTCTCCTATATGTCTCTCTTCATGTCACTCCTCCTATATGTCTCTTCTGTCTCCTAGTCCTCACTCCTCTCCTATATGTCTCTCTTCATGTCACTCCTCCTCTCTTATATGTCTCACTTCTAGTCACTCCTCCTCTCCTATATGTCTCTCTTCTAGTCACTCCTCCTCTCCTATATGTCTCTCTTCTAGTCACTCCTCCTCTCCTATATGTCTCTCTTCTAGTCAATCATCCTCTCCTGTATGTCTCTCTTCTAGTCAATCATCCTCTCCTATATGTCTCTCTTCATGTCACTCCTCCTCTCCTATATGTCTCTCTTCTAGTCACTCCTCTCCTATATGTGTCTCTTCTAGTCACTCCTCCTCTCCTATATGTCTCTCTTCTAGTCACTCCTCCTCTCCTATATGTCTCTCTTCATGTCACTCCTCCTTTCCTATATGTCTCTCTTCTAGTCCCTCCTCCTCTCCTATATGTCTCTCTTCATGTCACTCCTCCTCTCCTGTATGTCTCTCTTCTAGTCAATCATCCTCTCCTATATGTCTCTCTTCATGTCACTCCTCCTCTCCTATATGTCTCTCTTCATGTCACTCCTCCTCTCCTATATGTCTCTCTTCATGTCACTCCTCCTCTCCTATATGTCTCTCTTCTAGTCCCTCCTCCTCTCCTATATGTCTCTCTTCATGTCACTCCTCCTCTCTTATATGTCTCACTTCTAGTCACTCCTCCTCTCTATATGTCTCTCTTCTAGTCACTCTTCTCCTCTCCTATATGTCTCTCTTCTAGTCACTCCTCCTCTCCTATATGTCTCTCTTCTAGTCAATCATCCTCCTCCTCTCCTATATGTCTCTCTTCTAGTCAATCATCCTCTCCTATTGTCTCTCTTCATGTCACTCCCCTCCTCTCCTATATGTCTCTCTTCTAGTCACTCCTCCTCTCCTATATGTCTCTCTTCTAGTCACTGCTCCTCTCCTATGTCTCTCTTCTAGTCACTCCTCCTCTCCTATGTCTCTCTTCATGTCACTCCTCCTCTCCTATATGTCTCTCTTCATGTCACTCCTCCTCTCCTATATGTCTCTCTTCATGTCACTCCTCCTCTCCTATATGTCTCTCTTCTAGTCACTCCTCTCCTATATGTGTCTCTTCTAGTCACTCCTCCTCTCCTATATGTCTCTCTTCTAGTCACTCCTCCTCTCCTATATGTCTCTCTTCATGTCACTCCTCCTTTCCTATATGTCTCTCTTCTAGTCCCTCCTCCTCTCCTATATGTCTCTCTTCATGTCACTCCTCCTCTCCTATATGTCTCTCTTCTAGTCCCTCTTCCTCTCCTATATGTCTCTCTTCATGTCACTCCTCCTCTCCTATATGTCTCTCTTCATGTCACTCCTCCTCTCTTATATGTCTCACTTCTAGTCACTCCTCCTCTCCTATATGTCTCTCTTCTAGTCACTCCTCCTCTCCTATATGTCTCTCTTCTAGTCCTCCTCCTCTCTCCTATATGTCTCTCTTCTAGTCAATCATCCTCTCCTATATGTCTCTCTTCTAGTCACTCCTCCTCTCCTATATGTCTCTCTTCATGTCACTCCTCCTCTCCTATATGTCTCTCTTCATGTCACTCCTCCTCTCCTATATGTCTCTCTTCTAGTCACTCCTCCTCTCTATATGTCTCTCTTCTAGTCACTCCTCCTCTCCTATGTCTCTCTTCATGTCCTCCTCCTCTCCTATATGTCTCTATGTCTCTCTTCTAGTCTCTCCTCCTCTCCTATATGTCTCTCTTCTAGTCCCTCCTCCTCTCCTATATGTCTCTCTTCTAGTCACTCCTCCTCTCCTATCTGTCTCTCTTCTAGTCAATCATCCTCTCCTGTATGTCTCTCTTCATAGTCAATCATCCTCTCCTATTGTCTCTCTTCATGTCACTCCTCCTCTCCTATATGTCTCTCTTCATGTCACTCCTCCTCTCCTATATGTCTCTCTTCTAGTCACTGCTCCTCTCCTATGTCTCTCTTCTAGTCACTCCTCCTCTCCTATGTCTCTCTTCATGTCACTCCTCCTCTCCTATATGTCTCTCTTCATGTCACTCCTCCTCTCCTAGTCCTCCTCTCCTATATGTCTCTCTTCATGTCACTCCTCCTCTCCTATATGTCTCTCTTCTAGTCACTCCTCCTCTCCTATATGTGTCTCTTCTAGTCACTCCTCCTCTCCTATATGTCTCTCTTCTAGTCACTCCTCCCTCTCCTATATGTCTCTCTTCATGTCACTCCTCCTTTCCTATATGTCTCTCTTCTAGTCCCTCCTCCTCTCCTATATGTCTCTCTTCATGTCACTCCTCCTCTCCTATATGTCTCTCTTCTAGTCCCTCTTCCTCTCCTATATGTCTCTCTTCATGTCACTCCTCCTCTCCTATATGTCTCTCTTCAGTCACTCCTCCTCTCTTATATGTCTCTCTTCTAGTCACTCCTCCCTCCTCTCCTATATGTCTCTCTTCTAGTCACTCCTCCTCTCCTATATGTCTCTCTTCTAGTCACTCCTCCTCTCCTATATGTCTCTCTTCTAGTCAATCATCCTCTCCTGTATGTCTCTCTTCTAGTCAATCATCCTCTCCTATATGTCTCTCTTCATGTCACTCCTCCTCTCCTATATGTCTCTCTTCATGTCACTCCTCCTCTCCTATATGTCTCTCTTCTAGTCACTGCTCCTCTCCTATGTCTCTCTTCTAGTCACTCCTCCTCTCCTATGTCTCTCTTCATGTCACTCCTCCTCTCCTATATGTCTCTCTTCTAGTCACTCCTCCTCTCCTATATGTCTCTCTTCTAGTCCCTCCTCCTCTCCTATATGTCTCTCTTCTAGTCACTCCTCCTCTCCTTTATGTCTCTCTTCTAGTCCCTCCTCCTCTCCTATATGACTCTCTTCTAGTCACTCCTCCTCTCCTATATGACTTTCTTCATGTCACTCCTCCTCTCCTATATGTCTCTCTTCTAGTCACTCCTCCTCTCCTATATGTCTCTCTTCATGTCACTCCTCCTCTCTCTCTGTCTCTCTTCTAGTCATGTCTCCTCCCATCCTCTCTATATGTCTCTTCTAGTCACTCCTCCTCTCATATATGTCTCTCTTCTATGTCTCTCTTCTGTCACTCCTCCTCTCATATATGTCTCTCTTCTAGTCCCTCCTCCTCTCCTATATGTCTCTCTTCATGTCACTCCTCCTCTCCTATGTCTCTCTTCTAGTCCCTCCTCCTCTCCTATATGTCTCTCTTCTAGTCACTCCTCCTCTCCTATATGTCTCTCTTCTAGTCCCTCCTCCTCTCCTATATGTCTCTCTTCTAGTCACTGCTCCTCTCCTATGTCTCTCTTCTAGTCACTCCTCCTCTCCTATGTCTCTCTTCATGTCACTCCTCCTCTCCTATATGTCTCTCTTCATGTCACTCCTCCTCTCCTATATGTCTCTCTTCATGTCACTCCTCCTCTCCTATATGTCTCTCTTCTAGTCACTCCTCTCCTATATGTGTCTCTTCTAGTCACTCCTCCTCTCCTATATGTCTCTCTTCTAGTCACTCCTCCTCTCCTATATGTCTCTCTTCATGTCACTCCTCCTTTCCTATATGTCTCTCTTCTAGTCCCTCCTCCTCTCCTATATGTCTCTCTTCATGTCACTCCTCCTCTCCTATATGTCTCTCTTCTAGTCCCTCTTCCTCTCCTATATGTCTCTCTTCATGTCACTCCTCCACTCCTATATGTCTCTCTTCATGTCACTCCTCCTCTCTTATATGTCTCACTTCTAGTCACTCCTCCTCTCCTATATGTCTCTCTTCTAGTCACTCCTCCTCTCCTATATGTCTCTCTTCTAGTCACTCCTCCTCTCCTATATGTCTCTCTTCTAGTCAATCATCCTCTCCTGTATGTCTCTCTTCTAGTCAATCATCCTCTCCTATATGTCTCTCTTCATGTCACTCCTCCTCTCCTATATGTCTCTCTTCATGTCACTCCTCCTCTCCTATATGTCTCTCTTCTAGTCACTGCTCCTCTCCTATGTCTCTCTTCTAGTCACTCCTCCTCTCCTATGTCTCTCTTCATGTCACTCCTCCTCTCCTATATGTCTCTCTTCTAGTCACTCCTCCTCTCCTATATGTCTCTCTTCTAGTCCCTCCTCCTCTCCTATATGTCTCTCTTCTAGTCACTCCTCCTCTCCTTTATGTCTCTCTTCTAGTCCCTCCTCCTCTCCTATATGACTCTCTTCTAGTTACTCCTCCTCTCCTATATGACTTTCTTCATGTCACTCCTCCTCTCCTATATGTCTCTCTTCTAGTCACTCCTCCTCTCCTATATGTCTCTCTTCATGTCACTCCTCCTCTCCTCTCTGTCTCTCTTCTAGTCACTCCTCCCATCCTCTCTATCGCTCTTCTAGTCACTCCTCCTCTCATATATGTCTCTCTTCTAGTCACTCCTCCTCTCCATATATGTCTCTCTTCTAGTCCCTCCTCCTCTCCTATATGTCTCTCTTCATGTCACTCCTCCTCTCCTATGTCTCTCTTCTAGTCCCTCCTCCTCTCCTATATGTCTCTCTTCTAGTCAGTCCCTCCTCCTCTCCTATATGTCTCTCTTCTAGTCCCTCCTCCTCTCCTATATGTCTCTCTTCTAGTCCCTCCTCCTCTCCTATATGTCTCTCTTCATGTCACTCCTCCTCTCCTATATGTCTCTCTTCATGTCACTCCTCCTCTCCTATATGTCTCTCTTCTAGTCCCTCTTCCTCTCCTATATGTCTCTCCTCATGTCACTCCTCCACTCCTATATGTCTCTCTTCTAGTCCCTCCTCCTCTCCTATATGTCTCTCTTCATGTCACTCCTCCTCTCTTATATGTCTCACTTCTAGTCACTCCTCCTCTCCTATATGTCTCTCTTCTAGTCACTCCTCCTCTCCTATATGTCTCTCTTCTAGTCACTCCTCCTCTCCTATATGTCTCTCTTCTAGTCAATCATCCTCTCCTGTATGTCTCTCTTCTAGTCAATCATCCTCTCCTATATGTCTCTCTTCATGTCACTCCTCCTCTCCTATATGTCTCTCTTCATGTCACTCCTCCTCTCCTATATGTCTCTCTTCTAGTCACTGCTCCTCTCCTATGTCTCTCTTCTAGTCACTCCTCCTCTCCTATGTCTCTCTTCATGTCACTCCTCCTCTCCTATATGTCTCTCTTCATGTCACTCCTCCTCTCCTATATGTCTCTCTTCATGTCACTCCTCCTCTCCTATATGTCTCTCTTCTAGTCACTCCTCTCCTATATGTGTCTCTTCTAGTCACTCCTCCTCTCCTATATGTCTCTCTTCTAGTCCCTCCTCCTCTCCTATATGTCTCTCTTCATGTCACTCCTCCTCTCCTATATGTCTCTCTTCTAGTCACTCCTCCTATCCTCTCTGTCTCTCTTCATGTCACTCCTCCTCTCCTATATGTCTCTCTTCTAGTCACTCCTCCTCTCCTATATGTCTCTCTTCTAGTCCCTCCTCCTCTCCTATATGTCTCTCTTCTAGTCACTCCTCCTCTCCTTTATGTCTCTCTTCTAGTCCCTCCTCCTCTCCTATATGACTCTCTTCTAGTCACTCCTCCTCTCCTATATGACTTTCTTCATGTCACTCCTCCTCTCCTATATGTCTCTCTTCTAGTCACTCCTCCTCTCCTATATGTCTCTCTTCATGTCACTCCTCCTCTCCTCTCTGTCTCTCTTCTAGTCACTCCTCCCATCCTCTCTATCGCTCTTCTAGTCACTCCTCCTCTCATATATGTCTCTCTTCTAGTCACTCCTCCTCTCATATATGTCTCTCTTCTAGTCACTCCTCCTCTCCTATATGTCTCTCTTCATGTCACTCCTCCTCTCCTCTCTGTCTCCCTTCTAGTCACTCCTCCTCTCGTATATGTCTCTCTTCATGTCACTCCTCCTCTCCTCTCTGTCTCTCTTCTAGTCACTCCTCCTCTCCTCTCTGTCTCTCTTCTAGTCCCTGCTCCTCTCCTCTCTGTCTCTCTTCTAGTCACTCCTCCTAACCTCTCTGTCTCTCTTCTAATCACTCCTCCTCTCTTCTCTGTCTCTCTTTTAGTCACTCCTCCTCTCCTCTGTCTCATACTAGTCACTCCTCCTCTCCTCTCTGTCTCTCTTCTAGTCACTCCTCCTCTCCTCTCTGTCTCTCTTCTAGTCACTCCTCCTATCCTCTCTCATCATATCGCTCCTCCTCCTCTCCTCTCTGTATCCTAGTCACTCCTCCTCTCCTCTGTCTCTCTTCTAATCACTCCTCCTCTCCTCTCTGTCTCTCTTCTAGTCACTCCTCCTCTCCTCTCTGTCTCTCTTTAACCTTTCAGGGCCACATGATCCCCTTTGGGATCACCCCCCACCCCCTGAGCTGTAATGTGGCGCAGGGAACGCAAGAAATAATCCTAAAAATATTTAACCTCCACAGAATCGCTTGAAAAATGGCTCAAATGAAAGATAAAGAAGTTATTTATCTACCCAGCGAGTCAGATTTCTAAAATGTTTTACGGCGAAAACATAGCACATATTTATGTCCAACCACCACTGCATACATACCTCATTAGCTTAGCCAAGTAGGAAAAAATATGCAATCAACAAAGGCAGGATTAAAAGAAAAATCATTTCACTAACCTTTTGAAATCTTCATCAGATGACAGTAATATAACATGTTACACAGTACATTCATTTTTTTTTCAATAATATGCAATATATATCCATAAATCTCTGTTTACAATTATGCATCGTTCAAAAAATGCTACTGCAATGTCAGGAGAAATAAATAGCTCCGGCAGATAACGTCAGCTAACAAGGAATACACATCATAAACTTTGACTAAATATGCATGTTTTACATAGGCAAGATAAACTTCTTCTAAATGCAATTGCTATGTTACAATTATTTTTAACGTTACATTTGGCGTTCACTAGGCTATAATAGAGAGTCGGCGCTCTCATTTAGCATACTGACTCCTCTATCATGGAGTCGACAGAAACCCAAAATGAAGACGTAAATATTCCCTTACCATGGCTGTTCTTGCTTCAGAAGACCTGGAAGGGTTAATACTCACCAAGTTAGCGTTCAGTTTTCAAGTCTGTGTCTTTCCGTTCTCAAACTAGACACTTTTCGGTCGAAATGTATGCAAATTTCAAGTGGATGCGCACCAAAACGTCGAAAGTATACATTATATTTCGAGTAAACTTGTCAAACTATGTTTATAATTAAGCCTTAGCATGTTATAAAGGTCTACAGCAATCGTGAGGGCGAACAGAGAAGCACACGTTGTTCAGTCCGTCCTGAGAGAAAGAGAGAGAAATTTCCCAGCTCCCATTGGTGAAACTTTTTTTTTGCGTCACCGGGACGTTTGGGCACGCTGAACGTCTCGTGAGCGCGCGATTCTCACAGTTACACGCCTCATCGAAAGCAGGCTTCACGCTGAAGACGTAGAAACTGTTTCCATGGTTATAGCTGTTTGGGAAGTGTGTATACGATGACGTCAAAGTGATGGCAACTTTTCCCATTACAAGAGAGACTTTGGGAGAATGCATGCCCTGAGACTTCTGCTTTACATAGAGACAAAATTTTAACGGTTTTATAAGCTTTAGAGTGTTTCCTATTCGATAATAATTTTTATATGCATATATTAGCAACTTTTGACAAAAATGTATCATGGTTTATATGGGTGCCGAATTCCTCCAGAAGGGGCAGTATTCAGGGCTAGCCCTAAGAGGTCACTCTTCCTCTCCTCTCTCTCTCTTCTAGTCACTCTTCCTCTCCTCTCTCTCTCTTCTAGTCACTCCTCCTCTCCTCTCATCATATATCTCCTTCTCCTCTATGTCTCTCTTCTAGCTATTCCCCCTCCTCTTCTCTCTATATTTCTGTCTTTAGTCAGTTCTATTCCCACTCCTCTTCTCTCTATATCTCTGTCTTTAGTCAGTTCTATTCCCCCTCCTCTTCTCTCTATATCTCTGTCTTTAGTCTGTTCTATTCCCCCTCCTCTTCTTTCTATATCTCTGTCTTTAGTCAGTTCTATTCCCCCTCCTCATCTCTCTATATCTCTGTCTTTAGTCAGTTCTATTCCCCCTCCTCTTCTCTCTATATCTCTGTCTTTAGTCAGTTCTATTCCCCCTCCTCTTCTCTCTATATCTCTGTCTTTAGTCTGTTCTATTCCCCTTCCTCTTCTCTCTATATCTCTGTCTTTAGTCAGTTCTATTCCCCCTCCTCTTCTTTCTATATCTCTGTATTTAGTCTGTTCTATTCCCCCTCCTCTTCTCTCTATATCTCTGTCTTTAGTCAGTTCTATTCCCCCTCCTCTTCTCTCTATATCTCTGTCTTTAGTCTGTTCTATTCCCCTTCCTCTTCTCTCTATATCTCTGTCTTTAGTCAGTTCTATTCCCCCTCCTCTTCTCTCTATATCTCTGTCTTTAGTCAGTTCTATTCCCCCTCCTCTTCTCTCTATATCTCTGTCTTTAGTCAGTTCTATTACCCTTCCTCTTCTCTCTATATCTCTGTCTTTAGTCAGTTCTATTCCCCCTCCTCTTCTCTCTATATCTCTGTCTTTAGTCAGTTCTGTTCCCCCTCCTCTTCGTTCTATATCTCTGTCTTTAGTCAGTTCTATTCCCCCTCCTCTTCTCTCTATATCTCTGTTTTTAGTCAGTTCTATTCCCCCTCCTCTTCTCTCTATATCTCTGTCTTTAGTCAGTTCTATTCCCCCTCCTCTTCTCTCTATATCTCTGTCTTTAGTCAGTTCTATTCCCCTTCCTCTTCTCTCTATATCTCTGTCTTTAGTCTGTTCTATTCCCCCTCCTCTTCTCTCTATATCTCTGTCTTTAGTCAGTTCTATTCCCCCTCCTCTTCTCTCTATATCTCTGTCTTTAGTCAGTTCTATTCCCCCTCCTCTTCTCTCTATATCTCTGTCTTTAGTCAGTTCTATGCTCCTCTGTATCTGTGAAAGAATGTCTCTGACTGGTCCTCCTTATCTAGCCACAGATTCTGTACTGTCATGTCTCTTCTCCTTGGACCTCCCCCCCACACACACACACACCCGCACACACACACACACACACACACATACACACACACACACACACACACACACAATGTCGCCCCCCCAGGCCCATGCGTCTCCACTCAGCTCTGAGGGCTCCGCTGAGTCACCACACAGACTGGAGAGAAAACACAGGGAGAGAAACATGACCGGGTGAACATGGTGGAGGAGAGAAGAAGAGAGGGAAGGACACTGAGGAATGGAGGAGGAGGAAGGGGAAAACATTGGGAAGAGGGTGAAAATGAAGATGTGAGGGAGACAGAAGTAAGGGGAAGATGTGAAGAGAAGGAAAGAAACAGAAGGAAGGAGAAAGAAGGAAAGAAACAGAGGGAAGGAGAAAGAAGGAAAGAAACAGGGAAGGAGAAAGGAAGAAACACAATGACATGTTGAAATAGAGGGAGACGGAGAGAATGAGAAGGATATCCAATTAGGAGGGAGACAGTCTCTGAGCAACACCATTTCATCAGTATTTTAAAGTAATTATCACCTAATAATCCACAACAGCAAATCAGTAGTATAAATGACATATGCATGTAGAGTTTTGATAACCGTTTCCATGGTTATCCTCCATTCACTGTCTGTCTGTCTGTCTTCCTTCCTCTCTTTGTCTTCTTATCTGTTTCCCTCTGTTGAATCTGTCTCTCTCCACCCTATTCTCACCCTATTCTTAATTCCCTTCTCCCAGCTCTTCCAATCCTCCAATCCCTCGCTCACAAAGCCAGGCTCCATTCACTCTTCCCTCTCCATTCATCCCTCCTTCCCTCTCCATTCATCCCTCCTTCCCTCTCCAGTCATCCCTCCTTCCCTCTCCATCCATCCCTCCTTCCCTCTCCATCCATCCCTCCTTCCCTCTCCATTCATCCCTCCTTCCATCTCCATTCATCCCTCCTTCCCTCTCCATTCATCCCTCCTTCCCTCTCCATTCATCCCTCCTTCCCTCTCCATCCCTCCTTCCCTCTCCATCCATCCTTCCCTCTCCATCCATCCCTCCTTCCCTCTCCATTCATCCCTCCTTCCCTCTCCATTCATCCCTCCTTCCCTCTCCATTCATCCCTCCTTCCCTCTCCATCCATCCCTCCTTCCCTCTCCATTCATCCCTCCTTCCCTCTCCATCCCTCCTTCCCTCTCCATTCATCCCTCCTTCCCTCTCCATCCCCCCTTCCCTCTCCATCCATCCTTCCCTCTCCATCCATCCCTCCTTCCCTCTCCATTCATCCCTCCTTCCCTCTCCATTCATCCCTCCTACCCTCTCCATTCATCCCTCCTTCCCTCTCCATTCATCCCTCCTTCCCTCTCCATTCATCCCTCCTTCCCTCTCCATTCATCCCTCCTTCCCTCTCCATCCATCCCTCCTTCCCTCTCCATTCATCCCTCCTTCCCTCTCCATTCATCCCTCCTTCCCTCTCCATTCATCCCTCCTTCCCTCTTCCCTCTCCATTCATCCCTCCTTCCCTCTCCATTCATCCCTCCTTCCCTCTTCCCTCTCCATTCATCCCTCCTTCCCTCTCCATTCACTCTTCCCTCTCCATCCATCCCTCCTTCCCTCTCCATCCATCCCTCCATCCCTCCTTCCCTCTCCATTCATCCCTCCTTCCCTCTCCATTCATCCCTCCTTCCCTCTCCATTCATCCCTCCTTCCCTTTGCGATTGTGTCGCAAATGGGTGATGAATGAACACACAGGGTGAATTAACACACACACACACTCAGCGTGCTGACTGGGGAGGGAGGATATGCAGTGCAGTGTTGGCCAGTCAACCAGCACTAAGGCCTGGAAAGTTAATGTCGGAATCACAATGGAACCTGTGTGTGTGCTTGTTGATGATTATTAACTTGGCCCTCATCATCTCTCTGCCCTTTGACCTTTTCTGTGATTGGTTCTCAAATGGATGCGTAATATCTCTTTTTTAGCGACAACATGACATATTTGTGTGCCCTTACAAAAAAGCACATGTCAAATTTGCAGTTTCACATGTGAAATAGCTGTTTTCACATGTATTAAATTTAGAGTTCACATGTTAATGCCACCTTTTCACATGTGCCTCACAAAACTTTTACATGTGAAAATCTCACTTTCTCATGTGGAATCACATGTAAAAATCTAAAAAAATCTAACTTTCACATACGATTATTTTTCACATGTGAACTTGCAATTCCACATGTGAAAGTGAAAATCTAATTTGCAGTTTCACATGTAAGAAACCTCCACATTTACTCCAATGTTTGTAAACCAAGTAAATGAAAACAAACACTGTGTAGCTTAAAAACTATATAGGTTAAAACTATCATTTTGATATCATGGATGGTCAGTCCAGAGCGCAGGCTATGGATTCCAGAGTGGTTGCATTTCTCCAGTCCCATCCATCAGATTTTTACCTAAACTGTGCCGGGGAGCCCACTTTGTTAATGTTTCAATTAAGGATTGCCGCTTGAAACAACATATGGTGCAATTTTCTAGCGAGTAACTTACTTTTGTGCCATTAATATCAATTTGAAAAACTGATGTCGAGAACAAAATTCTTAGTATTGCAAACAAAAATAATTATACTGAAAGCAAAACATAAACACAAATGTATTAATAGTAAAATATGTATTGCTAGGAAATAATTGTTCAATGCAAGAGCAAATAATTTGTAAATGGATGCAAAACAAATATTTTCTGTGAAACATTTTGTATGATACCGTAATTAAATCAAATGCCTCTCTCTTTCCTGCAGGTTTCCCTATAGTTGGTTACTTTACCCTGGCATTTGCTTTCACTGCCTTTTTTCAAGTTGGTTCCAGCATTTACCCTGGCATTTGCTTGAAGCTCACTGGCTGGTTTTTCAAGTGAATTTGGCAAATATTCACCTCGAGAAAGAGATATAGATTATTTTTCTTCACTATGGCCTGTCTCTGTCACGACTTCCGCCGAAGTTGGCTCCCCTGCCTGTTCGGGCGGTGCTCGGCGGTCGTCGTCACCATCCTACTAGCCGCTACCGATCCCTTTTCGTTTGTCTGTTGGTTTTGTCTTATTAGTTTCACCTGTGTGTATTTTGGTTTAATTAGCTTCCCTATATGTAGTAGTTTGACCCGCCCTTGTTTTGTGCGGGATTGTTTTTTGTTACTCTGTTGGTTGTGGTTTTCATGTTTGTATTCTCCAAACTGTTTGGTCCTGTGTTTGGGCTGGTCTGTTCTATGCGCCCTGTATGTTGGCGTGACCGTTTTTTGTCTGGAGAATAAATCACGATTTACTGAACCCTGCTCTCTGCGCCTGATTCCAACCCACCACTCCTAGTATCCCGTGACAACCCACCACTCCTAGTATCCCGTGACAACCCACCACTCCTAGTATCCCGTAACAACCCCACCACTCCTAGTATCCCGTGACAACCCACCACTCCTAGTATCCCGTAACAACCCCACCACTCCTAGTATCCCGTGACAACCCACCACTCCTAGTATCCCGTAACAACCCCACCACTCCTAGTATCCCATGACAACCCACCACTCCTAGTATCCCGTGACAACCCCACCACTCCTAGTATCCCGTAACAACCCCACCACTCCTAGTATCCCGTGACAACCCACCACTCCTAGTATCCCGTGACAACCCCACCACTCCTAGTATCCCGTGACAACCCACCACTCCTAGTATCCCGTGACAACCCACCACTCCTAGTATCCCGTGACAACCCACCACTCCTAGTAGGCTGTGACAGTCTCCTTGGAAAATCCATGTTCGCCGTACTTTACAAAGGGAACGAATTATTGGACCGCTAATGTATTTTTGAACGTTATCGTTTTTCCGCACAATCACTCATATATCTGGTAAATGTACTCATATTTCGCAAATGTAACCCAACTCGGTATCGCTTTGACTGCTATACAAACTATGTGTATTGCTTAGAGATGTTCTGCCAATGGACATTTCCTGTACAATGTGGGCGATGCTGAACTATTTGGCAAGGCAACGGTGTGTAGAGCCAGAAGAAGTCTGCCTCTCATTGAATAATTTTTTTTATGTCTGTGTTGCATTCCCTGGCCATCAAGTTGTCCATATAATCAAGGAGAACTTTTATAGAATGCAGGTACAATAGGCTGCGATCAGTTGACTGCCAGCGATGCTTTGTTAATCTCAAATTAATAAATCTAGGCAACATGATAAAAATAATACATCGCCTAATTCCTCCCGCGGATTTTCCGAACATCATTGGTGCTATAGATGGCCACATATCTCCCATTCAAACACCCTCTGGACCAAATGAAGGAGACTACGTGAATAGAAACAACTTTAACAGCCTAAACAAACAGGTAGCTACTGAATAATGTAGCCTAAACTTTCACCAAACCAAATCACTTTCACAAACAGTCATTGAATTCAATGTCCTTCCTTCCTTCTTTTTTCGGATGATCTGACTCCCATGGGGTTACAACTAAACATTGAACAACATTGCTGCTGGTGTTGTCACGAGAAGCACTCTATGAATTCAATACATTAGTATTCATCTTACATAGGCTATGGAATGGTCCTACCATTGCAATTGTGACATATGTTACTACAATTGACATATTAGGCCAAAGCATTTAAAAGGTAATATCACCCACCAGCGCTGCAATAAATATGATCTATAAAGTGAAAGCATTGTTCCTAATTAGCCATATGTGTAAACTAGGCCTATTAGATATTGGAACCGTGCCAATAAACATGTGCATTTAACACTGTCTGCAATTTTCTGCCAGGCTCCCTCTCTGGCTTTTGCCGCGGCAGATGTATTACTTTTTGGGAGAAATATCGGAACATATTCGTTATGTTTTCTGGGCTCTGTCTTTTGACTCCATATCTGTCATTTTTTCTGTCATCGAAATTAGGACCTTTTTGAATGTTGCGTGCACGCTCCAGCTGGTCAACCAATCTGCACTTCACTTCAGCCGAATACCTTAAACGAAAAGCAGCGGTTCTGGAACCAAGAAATCCTGGACTTCCTCATCTGGTTAAAACATGCCTGATATGTTCAGGAAATGCCAAATTTGTTAAACCATCTTTCTGAGATAAACCTCAGATGTAGCTGGAAGTGGTAAAAAAATAAACCTGTTTTTTTTTTCAATCACAAGGTATCTGTCTCCCTCCCTCTCTCTTTCTCTCAGCATGACTTCTGAACGAGGTATCTGTCTCCCTCCCTCTCTCTTTCTCTCAGCATGACTTCTGAACGAGGTATCTGTCTCCCTCCCTCTCTCTTTCTCTCAGCATCACTTCTGAACGAGGTATCTGTCTCCCTCCCTCTTTCTCTCTTTCTCTCAGCATGACTTCTGAACGAGGTATCTGTCTCCCTCCCTCTCTCTTTCTCTCAGCATGACTTCTGAACGAGGTATCTGTCTCCCTCCCTCTTTCTCTCTTTCTCTCAGCATGACTTCTGAACGAGGTATCTGTCTCCCTCCCTCTCTCTTTCTCTCAGCATGACTTCTGAACGAGGTATCTGTCTCCCTCCCTCTCTCTTTCTCTCAGCATGACTTCTGAACGAGGTATTTGTTTCCCTCCCTCTCTCTCTCTTTCTCTCAGCATGACTTCTGAACGAGGTATTTGTTTCCCTCCCTCTCTCTTTCTCTCAGCATGACTTCTGAACGAGGTATCTATTTCCCTCCCTCTCTCTTTCTCTCAGCATGACTTCTGAACGATGTATCTGTCTCCCTCCCTCTCTCTTTCTCTCAGCATGACTTCTGAACGAGGTATCTGTCTCCCTCCCTCTCTCTCTCTTTCTCTCAGCATGACTTCTGAACGAGGTATCTGTCTCCCTTCCTCTCTCTTTCTCTCAGCATGACTTCTGAACGAGGTATCTGTCTCCGTCCCTCTCTCTTTCACTCAGCATGACTTCTGAACGGGGTATCTGTCTCCCTCCCTCTCTCTTTCTCTCAGCATGACTTCTGAACGGGGTATCTCCCTCCCTCCCTCTCTCTTCCTCTCAGCATGACTTCTGAACGAGGTATCTGTCTCCCTCCCTCTCTCTTTCTCTCAGCATGACTTCTGAACGAGGTATCTGTCTCCCTCCCTCTCTCTCTCTTTCTCTCAGCATGACTTCTGAACGAGGTATCTGTCTCCCTCCCTCTCTCTTTCTCTCAGCATGACTTCTGAACGAGGTATTTGTTTCCCTCCCTCTCTCTTTCTCTCAGCATGACTTCTGAACGAGGTATCTATTTCCCTCCCTCTCTCTTTCTCTCAGCATGACTTCTGAACGAGGTATCTGTCTCCCTCCCTCTCTCTCTCTTTCTTTCAGCATTACTTCTGAACGAGGTATTTGTTTCCCTCCCTCTCTCTTTCTCTCAGCATGACTTCTGAACGAGGTATCTATTTCCCTCCCTCTCTCTTTCTCTCAGCATGACTTCTGAACGATGTATCTGTCTCCTCCCTCTCTCTTTCTCTCAGCATGACTTCTGAACGAGGTATCTGTCTCCCTCCCTCTCTCTTTCTCTCAGCATGACCTCTGAACGAGGTATATGTATCTGTCTCCCTTCCTCTCTCTTTCTCTCAGCATGACTTCTGAACGAGGGTATCTGTCTCCTCCCTCTCTCTTTCTCTCAGCATGACTTCTGAATGAGGTATCTGTTTCCCCTCTCTTTCTCTCAGCATGACTTCTGAACGAGGTATCTGTCTCCCTCCCTCTCTCTTTCTCTCAGCATGACTTCTGAACGAGGTATCTGTCTCCCTCCCTCTCTCTTTCTCTCAGCATGACTTCTGAACGAGGTATCTGTCTCCCTCCCTCTCTCTTTCTCTCAGCCTGACCTCTGAACGAGGTACCTGTTTCTGTCTCCCTTCTCTTTCTCTCAGCATGACTTCTGAATGAGGTATTTGTTTCCCTCCCTCTCTCTTTCTCTCAGCATGACTTCTGAACGAGGTATTTGTTTCCCTCCCTCTCTTTCTCTCAGCGTGACTTCTGAACGAGGTATTTGTTTCCCTCCCCCTCTCTCTTTCTCTCAGCATGACTTCTGAACGAGGTATCTGTCTCCCTCCCTCTCTCTCTTTCTCTCAGCATGACTTCTGAACGAGGTATTTGTTTCCCTCCCTCTCTCTTTCTCTCAGCATGACTTCTGAACGAGGTATCTATTTCCCTCCCTCTCTCTTTCTCTCAGCATGACTTCTGAACGAGGTATCTGTCTCCCTCCCTCTCTCTTTCTCTCAGCATGGCTTCTGAACGAGGTATCTGTCTCCCTCCCTCTCTCTCTCTTTCTCTCAGCATGACTTCTGAACGAGGTATCTGTCTCCCTCCCTCTCTCTTTCTCTCAGCATGACTTCTGAACGAGGTATCTGTCTCCCTTCCTCTCTCTTTCTCTCAGCATGACTTCTGAACGAGGTATTTGTTTCCCTCCCTCTCTCTCTCTTTCTCTCAGCATGACTTCTGAACGAGGTATTTGTTTCCCTCCCTCTCTCTTTCTCTCAGCATGACTTCTGAACGAGGTATCTATTTCCCTCCCTCTCTCTTTCTCTCAGCATGACTTCTGAACGATGTATCTGTCTCCCTCCCTCTCTCTTTCTCTCAGCATGACTTCTGAACGAGGTATCTGTCTCCCTCCCTCTCTCTCTCTTTCTCTCAGCATGACTTCTGAATGAGGTATTTGTTTCCCTCCCTCTCTCTTTCTCTCAGCATGACTTCTGAACGAGGTATTTGTTTCCCTCCCTCTCTCTCTCTTTCTCTCAGCATGACTTCTGAACGAGGTATTTGTTTCCCTCCCTCTCTCTTTCTCTCAGCATGACTTCTGAACGAGGTATCTATTTCCCTCCCTCTCTCTTTCTCTCAGCATGACTTCTGAACGATGTATCTGTCTCCCTCCCTCTCTCTTTCTCTCAGCATGACTTCTGAACGAGGTATCTGTCTCCCTCCCTCTCTCTCTCTTTCTCTCAGCATGACTTCTGAACGAGGTATCTGTCTCCCTTCCTCTCTCTTTCTCTCAGCATGACTTCTGAACGAGGTATCTGTCTCCGTCCCTCTCTCTTTCTCTCAGCATGACTTCTGAACGGGGTATCTGTCTCCCTCCCTCTCTCTTTCTCTCAGCATGACTTCTGAACGGGGTATCTCCCTCCCTCCCTCTCTCTTCCTCTCAGCATGACTTCTGAACGAGGTATCTGTCTCCCTCCCTCTCTCTTTCTCTCAGCATGACTTCTGAACGAGGTATCTGTCTCCCTCCCTCTCTCTCTCTTTCTCTCAGCATGACTTCTGACCGAGGTATCTGTCTCCCTCCCTCTCTCTTTCTCTCAGCATGACTTCTGAACGAGGTATCTGTCTCCCTCCCTCTCTCTTTCTCTCAGCATGACCTCTGAACGAGGTACCTGTTTCCCTCTCTCTCTCTTTCTCTCAGCATGACTTCTGAATGAGGTATTTGTTTCCCTCCCTCTCTCTTTCTCTCAGCATGACTTCTGAACGAGGTATTTGTTTCCCTCCCTCTCTCTTTCTCTCAGCATGACTTCTGAACGAGGTATTTGTTTCCCTCCCTCTCTCTTTCTCTCAGCATAACTTCTGAACGAGGTATCTGTCTCCCTCCCTCTCTCTCTCTTTCTCTCAGCATGACTTCTGAACGAGGTATTTGTTTCCCTCCCTCTCTCTTTCTCTCAGCATGACTTCTGAACGAGGTATCTATTTCCCTCCCTCTCTCTTTCTCTCAGCATGACTTCTGAACGAGGTATCTGTCTCCCTCCCTCTCTCTCTCTTTCTTTCAGCATTACTTCTGAACGAGGTATTTGTTTCCCTCCCTCTCTCTTTCTCTCAGCATGACTTCTGAACGAGGTATCTATTTCCCTCCCTCTCTCTTTCTCTCAGCATGACTTCTGAACGATGTATCTGTCTCCCTCCCTCTCTCTTTCTCTCAGCATGACTTCTGAACGAGGTATCTGTCTCCCTCCCTCTCTCTTTCTCTCAGCATGACCTCTGAACGAGGTATATGTATCTGTCTCCCTTCCTCTCTCTTTCTCTCAGCATGACTTCTGAACGGGGTATCTGTCTCCCTCCCTCTCTCTTTCTCTCAGCATGACTTCTGAACGCGGTATCTGTTTCCCTCTCTTTCTCTCAGCATGACTTCTGAACGAGGTATCTGTCTCCCTCCCTCTCTCTCTCTTTCTCTCAGCATGACTTCTGAACGAGGTATCTGTCTCCCTCCCTCTCTCTTTCTCTCAGCATGACTTCTGAACGAGGTATCTGTCTCCCTCCCTTTCTCTTTCTCTCAGCATGACCTCTGAACGAGGTACCTGTTTCCCTCTCTCTCTCTTTCTCTCAGCATGACTTCTGAATGAGGTATTTGTTTCCCTCCCTCTCTCTTTCTCTCAGCATGACTTCTGAACGAGGTATTTGTTTCCCTCCCTCTCTCTTTCTCTCAGCGTGACTTCTGAACGAGGTATTTGTTTCCCTCCCTCTCTCTTTCTCTCAGCATGACTTCTGAACGAGGTATCTGTCTCCCTCCCTCTCTCTCTCTTTCTCTCAGCATGACTTCTGAACGAGGTATTTGTTTCCCTCCCTCTCTCTTTCTCTCAGCATGACTTCTGAACGAGGTATCTATTTCCCTCCCTCTCTCTTTCTCTCAGCATGACTTCTGAACGAGGTATCTGTCTCCCTCCCTCTCTCTCTCTTTCTTTCAGCATTACTTCTGAACGAGGTATTTGTTTCCCTCCCTCTCTCTTTCTCTCAGCATGACTTCTGAACGAGGTATCTATTTCCCTCCCTCTCTCTTTCTCTCAGCATGACTTCTGAACGATGTATCTGTCTCCCTCCCTCTCTCTTTCTCTCAGCATGACTTCTGAACGAGGTATCTGTCTCCCTCCCTCTCTCTTTCTCTCAGCATGACCTCTGAACGAGGTATATGTATCTGTCTCCCTTCCTCTCTCTTTCTCTCAGCATGACTTCTGAACGGGGTATCTGTCTCCCTCCCTCTCTCTTTCTCTCAGCATGACTTCTGAACGCGGTATCTGTTTCCCTCTCTTTCTCTCAGCATGACTTCTGAACGAGGTATCTGTCTCCCTCCCTCTCTCTCTCTTTCTCTCAGCATGACTTCTGAATGAGGTATTTGTTTCCCTCCCTCTCTCTTTCTCTCAGCATGACTTCTGAACGAGGTATTTGTTTCCCTCCCTCTCTCTTTCTCTCAGCGTGACTTCTGAACGAGGTATTTGTTTCCCTCCCTCTCTCTTTCTCTCAGCATGACTTCTGAACGAGGTATCTGTCTCCCTCCCTCTCTCTCTCTTTCTCTCAGCATGACTTCTGAACGAGGTATTTGTTTCCCTCCCTCTCTCTTTCTCTCAGCATGACTTCTGAACGAGGTATCTATTTCCCTCCCTCTCTCTTTCTCTCAGCATGACTTCTGAACGAGGTATCTGTCTCCCTCCCTCTCTCTTTCTCTCAGCATGGCTTCTGAACGAGGTATCTGTCTCCCTCCCTCTCTCTCTCTTTCTCTCAGCATGACTTCTGAACGAGGTATCTGTCTCCCTCCCTCTCTCTTTCTCTCAGCATGACTTCTGAACGAGGTATCTGTCTCCCTTCCTCTCTCTTTCTCTCAGCATGACTTCTGAACGGGGTATCTGTATCCCTCCCTCTCTCTTTCTCTCAGCATGACTTCTGAACGAGGTATCTGTTTCCCTCTCTTTCTCTCAGCATGACTTCTGAACGAGGTATCTGTCTCCCCCTCTCTCTTTCTTTCTCTCAGCATGACTTCTGAACGAGGTATCTGTCTCCCTCCCTCTCTATTTCTCTCAACATGACTTCTGAATGAGGTATCTGTCTGCCTCCCTCTCTCTTTCTCTCAGCATGACTTCTGAACGAGGTATCTGTCTCCCTCCCTCTCTCTTTCTCTCAGCATGACTTCTGAACGAGGTATCTGTTTCCCTCTCTTTCTCTCAGCATGACTTCTGAACGAGGTATCTGTCTCCCTCCCTTTCTCTTTCTCTCAGCATGACTTCTGAACGAGGTACCTGTTTCCCTCCCTCTCTTTCTCTCAGCATGACTTTTGAACGAGGTATCTGTTTCCCTCCCTCTCTCTTTCTCTCAGCATGACCTCTGAACGAGATATCTGTCTCCCTCCCTCTCTCTCTCTTTCTCTCAGCATGACCTCTGAACGAGGTACCTGTTTCCCTCTCTCTCTCTTTCTCTCAGCATGACTTCTGAACGAGGTATCTGTTTCCCTCCCTCTCTCTTTCTCTCAGCATGACTTCTGAACGAGGTATGTATTTCCCTCCCTCTCTCTTTCTCTCAGCATGACTTCTGAGCGAGGTATCTATTTCCCTCCCTCTCTCTTTCTCCCAGCAGGACTTCTGAGCGAGGTACCTGTTTCCTTCCCTCTCTCTTTCTCTCTCTCTGTAAATGAGTTTAATCTAAAAGTCTGATTTAAAATTAGGAGTTCTCTGTCTCTCTCTTTGCGTTGTCTCTCGCTCTTCTCTGAAGACTTCATGCAATAAGTCTGACTTATCCTTGCTCTCTCTCCTTCTCCCTCCCTCCACTCCCTCCTCTCCTTCCGCTCTCTCCCTCTGTCTCTAGATGAGTTCGTGCAGTAGCAGAGCGCTGACCATCCTGTCCACGGTGTTTGGGGCGTGTGGTCTGCTGCTGGTGGGCGTGGCTGTGTCTACAGACTACTGGCTGTTGATGGAGGAGGGCATCGTGCTGCAGCAGAACCAGAGCATGGAGGTCAAGATGGCCCTGCACTCTGGCCTCTGGAGGGTCTGCTTCGTGGCTGGTACATATGACCTCTGACCCTCAATAGCAGTGCTGACCTGACCAATCTGCTCCAGGTAGAATTAGCCATAGTTGATCTAGGATCAGTTCTCTCCTTCTAAATCTGAACGTTAACCATTAGTGGAAAATACTAAACGGACCTTATATCAGTGCAACTTCCCAATCTCAATGTTATATACTGTATTATTTTTTCATTAACGTATGCAGGGGCGGACTGGCCATCCGGCTTCTCAGGCAAATGCCAGATGGGCTGATTCATTTTTTGCCTAAATTGTTTTCTTTGTGCAAAATAAATAATTGACTGGCAAAACATGGGGGCCTCAAATAACAAAATGGGCCGGTGTGGGGGCCTCAAATAAAAAAATGGTCCGTTGTGTTAGAAATGGTAGGACAGATTTTTGGTCCCAGTCCACCCCTGTATGTATGTATCTGCCTCCCTCTCTCATTCTCATGCAAGCCTCAATTTGATACACTCCTCTTTCTTTCCCTTCTCTCTCAGGGACAGAGAACGGGAGATGTGTGGCGTCAGAGTATTTCACTGAGCCAGAGATAGAGATCACCACAGAGAATACTGCTAATATTCTGAGTGAGTATACTGTACCCTACACTTAGAGTAACAATGATCCAAGGTTTTACCACCCCTGGTTGCGCAATCAATATGCTGATAAAATTTAGGGAGTCTTGTTTTCAGATTAGCTTTGTTAAAATCCCCAGCTACAATGAATGCAGCCTCCGGATAAATGGTTTCCATTTTGCAAAGAGTTAAATAAAGTTCGTTCAGAGCCATCGATGTGTCTGCTTGGGGGGGGATATATAGGGCTGTGATTATAATCGAAGAGAATTCTCTTGGAAGATAATGCGGTCTACATTTGATTGTGAGGAATTCTAAATCAGGTGAACAGAAGGATTTGAGTTCCTGTATGTTTCCTTCATCACACCATGTCTCGTTAGTCATGAGGCATACGCCCCCGCCACTCTTCTTACCAGAAAGATGTTTGTTTCTGTCGGCGCGATGCGTGGAGAAACCCGTTGGCTGCACCGCCCCGGATAGCGTCTTTCCAGTGAGCCATGTTTCCGTGAAGCAGAGAACGTTGCAGTCTCTGATGTCCCTCTGGAATGCTACCCTTGCTCGGATTTCATCAACCTTGTTGTCAAGAGACTGGACATTGGCAAGAAGAATGCTGGGGAGTGGTGCGCGATGTGCCCTTGTCCGGAGTCTGACCAGAAGACCGCTACGTTTCCCTCTTTTTCGGAGTCGTTTCCTTGGGTCGCTGCATGCGATCCATTCCGTTGTCCTGTTTGTAAGGCAGAACACAGGATCCGCGTCGCGGAAAAAACATATTCTTGGTCGTACTGATGGTGAGTTGACGCTGATCTTATATTCAGTAGTTCTTCTCGACTGTATGTAATGAAACCTAAGATGACCTGGGGTACTAATGTAAGAAATAACACGTAAAAAAAAACAAAAAACTGCATAGTTTCCTAGGAACGCGAAGCGAGGCGGCCATCTCTGTCGGCGCCGGAAGGGTGCGTTCTGAGCCCTCTCCTGTACTCCCTGTTCACCCACGACTGCGTGGCCACGCACGCCTCCAACTCAATCATCAAGTTTGCGGACGACACAACAGTGGTAGGCTTGATTACCAACAACGACGAGACGGCCTACAGGGAGGAGGTGAGGGCCCTCGGAGTGTGGTGTCAGGAAAATAACCTCACACTCAACGTCAACAAAACTAAGGAGATGATTGTGGACTTCAGGAAACAGCAGAGGGAACACCCCCCTATCCACATCGATGGAACAGTAGTGGAGAGGGTAGCAAGTTTTAAGTTCCTCGGCATACACATCACAGACAAACTGAATTGGTCCACTCACACTGACAGTGTCGTGAAGAAGGCGCAGCAGCGCCTCTTCAACCTCAGGAGGCTGAAGAAATTCGGCTTGTCACCAAAAGCACTCACAAACTTCTACAGATGCACAATCGAGAGCATCCTGGCGGGCTGTATCACCGCCTGGTACGGCAACTGCTCCGCCCTCAACCGTAAGGCTCTCCAGAGGGTAGTGAGGTCTGCACAACGCATCACCGGGGGCAAACTACCTGCCCTCCAGGACACCTACACCACCCGATGTTACAGGAAGGCCATAAAGATCATCAAGGACATCAACCACCGAACCACTGCCTGTTCACCCCGCTATCATCCAGAAGGCGAGGTCAGTACAGGTGCATCAAAGCTGGGACCGAGAGACTGAAAAACAGCTTCTATCTCAAGGCCATCAGACTGTTAAACAGCCACCACTAACATTGAGTGGCTGCTGCCAACACACTGTCATTGACACTGGCCCAACTCCAGCCACTTTAATAATGGGAATTGATGGGAAATGTTGTAAATATATCACTAGCCACTTTAAACAATGCTACCTTATATAATGTTACTTACCCTACATTATTCATCTCATATGCATACGTATATACTGTACTCTACATCATCGACTGCATCCTTATGTAATACATGTATCACTAGCCACTTTAACTATGCCACTTTGTTTACTTTGTCTACATACTCATCTCATATGTATATACTGTACTCGATACCATCTACTGTATGCTGCTCTGTACCATCACTCATTCATATATCCTTATGTACATATTCTTTATCCCCTTACACTGTGTATAAGACAGTAGTTTTGGAATTGTTAGTTAGATTACTTGTTGGTTATCACTGCATTGTCGGAACTAGAAGCACAAGCATTTCGCTACACTCGCATTAACATCTGCTAACCATGTGTATGTGACAAATACAATTTGATTTGATTTGATTTGATTTGACTTACAGCTTTACACTGCACACTCAGCATAGAGCTCACCAACTTGTAGCCCTAAAACACGGAAATTAGTTACCTCTGGTTTGTTCAACCATTCCTATGGTCAGCGCTCAGGAAATTACTGGCTCGTTGGCCAAAGCCTATGGGGAAATTCATTTGGATTTTAGAGGTGTTTTGGATAAACAGAGAAAAAAAAACTTCTGGGGTTAACACAGGCTTAGGAGATCTTATTATACATTTTGTTCTATGAGATAATAGCAGTCAGTTAACATGACATGTATAAATTATTATGAAGCCTTCATGTAATTTATGTGTTTGTTATGATTACATCAATTCTTAAAAATTCACAAAAAGTGACGTTAGCTGATGAAGAGTATCTCATAGAACAAAACGTATAAGGTCTCCCTAAGCCTGTGTTTACAACATACCTTATTTTTGGCGTTTATCCAAAACCCCTCCAAAACCCCAATTAATTTCCCCATAGTCTTTGGCCAATGAGCCATGGCGAAGTTGATGCCAACAAAAAGACGTCATTACTATTGCTCTCTCTTATGGTTAGTACATAACATTTGACCTCTAATGCTGTGACCCTGTAGAGATGGTGCGGACAGCCACTCAATTTCCCATGGTGTCTCTGCTATGACCTCTAACCTCTAACACTGTGACCCTGTAGAGATGGTGCGGACGGCCACTCCGTTCCCCATGGTGTCTCTGCTCTTCGTCTTCACGGCCTTTGTCATCAGTAACATCGGACACATCCGGCCCCAGCGCACCATCCTGGCCTTCGTCTCCGGGATCTTCTTCATCCTCTCAGGTAAATAGGCCACTCCATCTGGCCTTGATTAGTACTGCCTTCATCCATCCTCTCAGGTAGATAGGCCACTCCATCTGGCCTTGATTATTACTGCCTTCATCCATCCTCTCAGGTAGATAGGCCACTCCATCTGCTCTTGATTATTACTGCCTTCATCCATCCTCTCAGGTAGATAGGCCACTCCATCTGGCCTTGATTATTACTGCCTTCATCCATCCTCTCAGGTAGATAGGCCACTCCATCTGGCCTTGATTATTACTGCCTTCATCCATCCTCTCAGGTAGATAGGCCACTCCATCTGGCCTTGATTATTACTGCCTTCATCCATCCTCTCAGGTAGATAGGCCACTCCATCTGGCCTTGATTATTACTGCCTTCATGCATCCTCTCAGGTAGATAGGCCACTCCATCTGGCCTTGATTATTACTGCCTTCATCCATCCTCTCAGGTAGATAGGCCACTCCATCTGGCCTTGATTATTACTGCCTTCATCCATCCTCTCAGGTAGATAGGCCACTCCATCTGGCCTTGATTATTACTGCCTTCATCCATCCTCTCAGGTAGATAGGCCACTCCATCTGGCCTCCTCTCAGGTAGATAGGCCCCTCCATCTGGCCTTGATCATTATTGCCTTCATCCATCCTCTCAGGCAAATAGGCCACTCCATCTGGCCTAGATTATTACTGCCTTCATCCATCCTCTCAGGTAAATAGGCCAATCATGTTAATTTGAACAAGGCTTATCTGTGTGTGATGATTCATATCTGGCCCCTTCTGTCTCCTTCCAACTGTGATTGATTATTGCTGTCTTCATCCTGTTTCAGCCTAGCCACTCCATCATTGCTCTATTTCTACTTTTGGATGTCTCCTGTACCACCTGAACAGGGTCTGACCATTATTACTGCAAATAATATCTCTGAATAAGGTCAAGTTGAGCAGAACAATCACTGGTGTCATCAGGAATTTCTGTTGACAATGGTTCTTTCTAAAATGTGTCTACATACAGTACCAGTCAAAAGTTTGGACATACCTGCTCATTACATGGTTGTTCTTTATTTTTTACAATTTTCTACATAGTAGAATAATAATGAAGACATCAACACTATGAAATAACACATATGGAATCATGTAGTAACCAAAACAGTGTTAAACCAGTCAAAATATATTTTATATTTCAGATTCCATCAGTAGCCACCTTTTGCCTTGATGACAGCTTTGCAGACTCTTGGTATTCTCTCAACTAGCTTCATGAGGTAGTCGCCTGGAATACATTTCAATTAACCGGTGTAGTATTTGTGGTATTTTGTGGTATTTATTTGTGGTATTTATTCTTAATGCGTTTGAGCCAATCAGTTGTGTTGTGACAAGTTAGGGGTGGTATACAGAATATAGCTCTATTGGTAAAATACCAAGTCCATATTATGACAAGAACAGCTCAAATAAGCAAAGAGAAATGACAGTCCATTATTACTTTAAGACATGAAGGTCAGTCAATCTGGAAAATTTCAAGAACTTTGAAAGTATCTTCAAGTGCTGTCGCAAAAACCATCAAGCGCTATGATGAAACTGGCTCTCATGGGGACCGCCACAGACACATCTCAACATCCACTGTTCAATGGAGTCTGCGTGAATCAGGCGTTCATGGCCGAATTGCTGCAAAGAAACCACATCCAAAGGACACCAATAAGAAGAAGAGACTTGCTTGGGCCAAGAAACATGAGCAGACTCCAGACAGGTGGAAATCATCTGTCCTTTGGTCTGATGAGTCCAAATTTGAGATTTTTTTCCAACCACCATGTCTTTGTGAGACGCAGAGTAGGTGAACGGATGATCTCTTCATGTGTGGTTCCCACTGTGAAGCATAGAGGAGGTGTGATGGTGTGGGGCTGCTTTGCTGGTGACACTGTCTGTGATTTATTTACACACTTAACCAGCATGGCTACCACAGCATTCTGCAGTGATACGCCATCCAATCTGGTTTGCGCTTAGAGGGACTATCATTTGTTTTCAACAGGACAATGACCCAACACACCACCAGGCTGTGTAAGGGCTATTTAACCAAGAAAGAGAGTGATGGACTGCTGCATCAGACCTGGCCTCCACGATCACCCAACCTGAACCCAATTGAGATGGTTTGGGATGAGTTGGACCACAGAGTGAAGGAAAAGCAGCCAACAAGTGCTCAGCATGTGGGAACTCCTTCAAGACTGTTGGAGAAGCATTCCAGGTGAAGCTGGTTGAGAGAATTCCAAGGGTGTGCAAGCCTGTCATCAAGGCAAAGGGTGGCTAGTTTGAAGAATTTACAATCTAAAACATATTTGGATTTGTTGAATACTTTTTTTGTTACTATATGATTCCATATGTGTTATTTCATAGTGTTGATATCTTCACTACAATGTAAAAATGTAGAAAATAGTACACATTAAGAAAATCCTAGAATGAGTAGGTGTGTCCAAACATTTTGACTGGTAGTGTATTTTGTATTTGTCACTGGAATTTCATAATTCCTATTGATTGTACATTAATTAAATCCCTCAGTCTATTTTATAAGAATTTGTAAGATTCCTGTTTGCATAAATTAGACAGAGACCAGTCTTATCAAAATTAGATAATTGTCTCGGAGCGCGCTGCCATGAAACCACGAACAACAGTTTATATACAAAATATGACATCATAGGTTATAAAACGTCCTTTCTCCCAACAGTTCAAAAGTTTATTCCCACCCCTTCTCTCTCTCACTCCAGACACACAGTTAAATCGAGGTTAAACTTCTGAAGTCTTCATCCATCACCATTCAGCAGACAGTTCCAGCTAATGGAAAACCTAAGAAAACACACACTGCCTTATTTAAACATCCCAGAGATATGTTGAGTCGGTTCGGCCATAGGTTACCGACCCTTTTTGCTTACTTAAAAACCCACAATTCCAGTCCCCTCCAACCTGGCTGGAATGGTATTTATTTATTTAATTACCCCCTGTTTCATGCTCCACAATCCCTTCCTTATGAATTAATATTATTAATCAGATATAATAAAACAGAGTAGAGTTTAATTAGATATAGTTCTATTTAAAATGTAGATATTGTTTAGTCATTATTCATAAAATTCCCAACAGTATTGTAAATCAGAGAAATATCTATCCCCTGTGAAGCTGTTTGGGGACTTTTCTTATTTGTAGTTCACTCTCCTGACCAGGAGGTAGCAGTGATGAGGGAGCCCCTTTTCTCTCTATGGAAGAGAGAGAGAGATGAGAAGATATCAAGAATGGCACTCAAAACATAACAATTCACCTATGATATGTCAGGAAAAACAGGTATATTATTTAAGGCCAAAAAGCAGTCATTATAATCACATTCCTGCCTTTGTTGTGGTTTGTTTGTAACACAGCAGCGTTTCGCACTCTCGGTCCTGGCCTCCTTGCATGCTCTCTCTCTCTCTCTCTCTCTCTCTCTCTCTCTCTCTCTCTCTCTCTCTCTCTCTCCCTCTCTCTCTCTCTCTGTCTCTGTGTGGGTGGGTGAGTGAGTGCATTTTAGTATGCCAGTGTTACTTATTTAGGTAAAGATGATGAACCTCTACATTATAACTGGACATGGTTTCCATGCACTTTCCTTTTACATTCACAGCCTATGCTGACTGACAGTCTCCCGGTGTACAGAACAGATGCTCAGACAGAATGACAAGCGTTTTAATTGTACATACACCATATATGTATGTGGCTCTACCTGCGTTCTAATGGTACATTTTTCACATATGGGGCATCACATGCATTTTAATGTTGTATAAATGGTTTGCTCAGAAGAGTGGTATTTTAATGTTGTATAAATGGTTTGCTCAGAAGAGTGGTATTTTAATGTTGTATAAATGGTTTGTCAGAAGAGTGGTATTTTAATGTTGTATAAATGGTTTGCTCAGAAGAGTGGTATTTTAATGTTGTATAAATGGTTTGCTCAGAAGAGTGGTATTTTAATGTTGTATGTGGAGTTTTTCCAATGAGGAAGGTCTTCTCTAGCTCTTTACTGAAAGCTGCTCGGTGTCTATATCCCACAGAAAGGTCTTGCAGCATACACAGAGCATCACTGTTATAGTGGACTGGCTTAGTGTCCTGTCCTCTACCATATCATTTTGAATGGGGGTCCTCACTCACTCTCTCTCTCTCAAAACAATTCAGTTTAAGGGCTTTATTGGCATGGGAAGCATCTGTTAACATTGCCAAGGCAAGTGAAGTAGATAATAAACAAAAGTGAAATAAACAATAAAAATTAACAGTTAACATTACACACATTACACACATTACAAGTTCGAAAAAAGTAAAGACATTTCAAATGTCTTATTATGTCTACATACAGTGTTGTAGCGATGTGCAAATAGTTAAAGTACAAAATACCAGCAATTGGATACCATGAAATTAGAGGGTAAAATAAAAAAAGTACAAAATGGAAAATAAATAAACATAATTAGTTTTTTCTTTCCTTTTCTTGTGGCAACAGGTCACACATCTTGCTGCTGTGATGGCACACTGTGGGAGTTTATCAAAATTGGGTTTCAAATTCTTTGTGGATCTGTGTAATTTGAGGGAAATATATGTCTCTAATATGGTCATACATTTGGCAGGAGGTTAGGAAGTGCAGCTCAGTTTCCACATCATTTTGTGGGCTGTGTGCACATAGCCTGTCTTCTCTTGAGAGCCAGGTCTGCCTACGGCGGCCTTTCTCAATAGCAAGGCTATGCTCACTGAGTCTGTACATAGTAAAAACCTTTCCTTAATTTGGGGTCAGTCACTGTGGTCAGGTATTCTGCCACTGTGTACTCTCTGTTTAGGGCCAAACAGCATTCTAGTTTGCTCTGTTTTTTTGGTAATTCTTTCCAATGTGTCAAGTAATTATATTTTTGTTTTCTCGTGATTTGGTTGGGTCTACATGTGTTGCTGTCCTGGGGCTCTGTGTGGTGTGTTTGTGAACAGATCCCCAGGACCAGCTTGCTCAGGGGACTCTTCTCCAGGTTCATCTCTCTGTAGGTGATGGCTTTGTTATGGAAGGTTTGGGAATCGCTTAATTTTATGTGGTTGTAGAATTTAACAGCTCTTTTCTGGATTTTGATAATTAGTGGGTATCGTCCTAATTCTGCTCTGCATACATTATTTGGTGGTTTACGTTGTACACAGAGGATATTTTTGCAGAATTCTGCATGCAGAGTGTCAATCTGTTGTTTGTTCCATTTTGTGAATTCTTAGTTGGTGAGCAGACCCCAGACCTCACAACCATAATAGGCAAAGGGTTCTATAACTGATTCAAGTATTTTTAGCCAGATCCTAATTGGTATGTCGAATTTTATGTTCCTTTTGATGGCATGGAAGGCCCTTCTTGCTTTGTCTCTCAGCTCGTTCAAGGTTTTGTGGAAGTTACCTGTGGCGCTGATGTTTAGGCCGAGGTATGTATAGTTTTTGTGTGCTCTAGAGCAACGCTGTCTAGATGGAATTTTTATTTGTGGTCCTGGCAACTGGTCCTTTTTTGGAACACCATTATTTTTTATCTTACTGAGATTTACAGTCAGGGCCCAAGTCTGACAGAATCTGTGCAGAAGATCTAGGTGCTGCTGTAGGACCTCCTTGGTTGGGGACAGAAGCACTAGTTCATCAGCAAACAGTAGACATTTCACTTCAGATTCTAGAATGATGTCGCCAATTCGTTGATATATATATATGATGAAGAGGGTGAGGCTTAAGCTGCATCCCTATCTCACTCCACAGCCATGTGGATAGAAATATGTGTTTTTTGCCCATTTTAAATATGCACTTGTTGTTTGTGTACATGGATTTTATAATGTTGTATGTTTTTCCGCAAACATCACTTTCCATCAATTTGTATAGCGGACCCTCATGCCAAATTGAGTCAAGCTTTTTTGAAATCAACTAAGCATGAGAAGACTCTCTCTCTCTTATGGTGTCAGTGGTCAATGCTATATTCCTTTAACCCTCTCTTCCTTGTCTTTGTTGCTGTTGGTGTCAGTGGTAATGTCCTCTCTCTCTATCCCTCTCTCTCTCTCTCTCTCTCTCTCTCTCTCTCTCTCTCTCAGGGTGTCAGCGTTAATGTCTTATTTCTCTCTCTCCCTCTATCACTCTCTCTCTCCTTCTCCCTTTCTCTCCCTCCCTCCCACCTCCCTCCTTCTCTTCCTCCCTCTTTCTCGCCATCCCTCCCTCCCTCCCCCTCCCTCCTTCTCTTCCTCCCTCTTTCTCTCCATCCCTCCCTCCCTCCTTCTTTCTTTCTCTCTCTCCCCCTACCTCACTCTCTCTCTCTCCTCTCTCTCTCTCCCTCCCTCCCTCCTTCTCTCTCTCCCTCCCTCCTTCTCTTCCTCTCTCCCTACCTCTCTCCCTCCCTCTTTCTCTTCCTCCCTCCGCCCCCCCCCCTCTCTCTCCCTCCCTCTCCAGGCCTGAGTCTGGTGGTGGGGCTGGTGCTCTACATCTCCAGTATTAATGATGAGGTGATGAACAGACCGAGGGAGCCTGAACAGTTCTTCAACTACCACTACGGCTGGTCGTTTGCCTTCGCAGCCTCCTCCTTCCTACTCAAGGAGGTCAGCATATGTGTGCGTGTGTGCGCGTGTGTGCGCGCGCGTGTGTGTGTGTGTGTGTGTGTGTGTGTGTGTGTGTGTGTGTGTGTGTGTGTGTGTGTGTGTGTGTGTGTGTGTGTGTGTGTGTGTGTGTGTGTATGCACTTGTGTGCGTGTGTGTGTGGTAGGGGGGCAGGTGGTGGGGGGTGTGAGGAGACGTCATTAGTGCCACTGCTGTGCTGCCTGGGGTGCCCAGCTGACCTATCCATCTGAAAGCCACAGTGTCGTGCCGGCTGAGGCAAACCTCCCTACAACACTCATCACAACACTCATTACACTGCAATATGCTGGGAAAGTACAGCTATAATTTAGGTCCTAGGGAGCCACACATTTAAATTACTATGACTTGCAAAGTCAAGGAAAAATTTGAGGCAGGAAAAATTATGATGCCTCTGCAAAATACTACTATTCTCTATACATTCTAAATCAGTCATTCTAAATGTAAACTTCTGCACAGTCTATCTGTACTGAGATGTTTTGTATGCAGGTGTTGAGGAAGAACCTGTACCTCTGGGTATTCCTGTGGCTGTCAGCCATCTTCTGTCCTATGTGTGATAAGCGCTGATGGGACAGAGTGGAGAGTTCAGAGGAGCACCTCTTCTTTACCCCCGTCCTGTCAGAGTGGAGAGTTCAGAGGAGCAACCCTTCTTTATCCCCGTCCTGTCAGAGTGGAGAGTTCAGAGGACCACCTCTTCTTTACCCCCGTCCTGTCAGAGTGGAGAGTTCAGAGGAGCGACTCTTCTTTACCCCCGTCCTGTCAGAGTGGAGAGTTCAGAGGAGCACCTCTTCTTTACCCCCGTCCTGTCAGAGTGGAGAGTTCAAAGGAACGACTCTTCTTTATCCCCGTCCTGTCAGAGTGGAGAGTTCAGAGGAGCACCTCTTCTTTACCCCCGTCCTGTCAGAGTGGAAAGTTCAGAGGAGCACCTCTTCTTTACCCCAGTCCTGTCAGAGTGGAGAGTTCAGAGGACCACCTCTTCTTTACCCCCGTCCTGTCAGAGTGGAGAGTTCAGAGGAGCGACTCTTCTTTACCCCCGTCCTGTCAGAGTGGAGAGTTCAGAGGAGCACCTCTTCTTTACCCCCGTCCTGTCAGAGTGGAGAGTTCAAAGGAACGACTCTTCTTTATCCCCGTCCTGTCAGAGTGGAGAGTTCAGAGGAGCACCTCTTCTTTACCCCCGTCCTGTCAGAGTGGAAAGTTCAGAGGAGCACCTCTTCTTTACCCCAGTCCTGTCAGAGTGGAGAGTTCAGAGGAGCAACCCTTCTTTATCCCCGTCCTGTCAGAGTGGAGAGTTCAGAGGAGCAACCCTTCTTTACCCCCGTCCTGTCAGAGTGGAGAGTTCAGAGGATCACCTCTTCTTTACCCCCGTCCTGTCAGAGTGGAGAGTTCAAAGGAGTGACTCTTCTTTATCCCCGTCCTGTCAGAGTGGAGAGTTCAGAGGAGCACCTCTTCTTTACCCCCGTCCTGTCAGAGTGGAAAGTTCAGAGGAGCACCTCTTCTTTACCCCAGTCCTGTCAGAGTGGAGAGTTCAGAGGAGCAACCCTTCTTTATCCCCGTCCTGTCAGAGTGGAGAGTTCAGAGGAGCAACCCTTCTTTACCCCCGTCCTGTCAGAGTGGAGAGTTCAGAGGATCACCTCTTCTTTACCCCCGTCCTGTCAGAGTGGAGAGTTCAAAGGAGTGACTCTTCTTTATCCCCGTCCTGTCAGAGTGGAGAGTTCAGAGGAGCGACTCTTCTTCACCCCCGTCCTGTCAGAGTGGAGAGTTCAGAGGAGCGACTCTTCTTTACCCCTGTCCTGTCAGAGTGGAGAGTTCAGAGGAGCAACCCTTCTTTACCCCCGTCCTGTCAGAGTGGAGAGTTCAGAGGAGAACATCTTCTTTACCCCAGTCCTGTCAGAGTGGAGAGTTCAGAGGAGTGACTCTTCTTCATCCCCGTCCTGTCAGAGTGGAGAGTTCAGAGGAGCACCTCTTCTTTACCCCCGTCCTGTCAGAGTGGAGAGTTCAGAGGAGCAACCCTTCTTTATCCCCGTCCTGTCAGAGTGGAGAGTTCAGAGGAGCACCTCTTCTTTATCCCCGTCCTGTCAGAGTGGAGACTTCAGAGGAGCGACTCTTCTTTACCCCCGTCCTGTCAGAGTGGAGAGTTCAGAGGAGCACCTCTTCTTTACCCCCGTCCTGTCAGAGTGGAGAGTTCAGAGGAGCGACTCTTCTTTACCCCCGTCCTGTCAGAGTGGAGAGTTCAAAGGAGTGACTCTTCTTTATCCCCGTCCTGTCAGAGTGGAGAGTTCAGAGGAGCACCTCTTCTTTACCCCCGTCCTGTCAGAGTGGAGAGTTCAGAGGAGCAACCCTTCTTTACCCCTGTCCTGTCAGAGCGGAGAGTTCAGAGGAGCACCTCTTCTTTACCCCCGTCCTGTCAGAGTGGAGAGTTCAGAGGAGAGACCCTTCTTTACCCCCGTCCTGTCAGAGTGGAGAGTTCAGAGGAGCAAACCTTCTTTACCCCCATCCTGTCAGAGTGGAGAGTTCAGAGGAGCGACTCTTCTTTATCCCCGTCCTGTCAGAGTGGAGAGTTCAGAGGAGCGACTCTTCTTTATCCCTGTCCTGTCAGAGTGGAGAGTTCAGAGGAGCACCTCTTCTTTACCCCCGTCCTGTCAGAGTGGAGAGTTCAGAGGAGCGAACCTTCTTTACCCCCGTCCTGTCAGAGTGGAGAGTTCAGAGGAGCGACCCTTCTTTACCCCCGTCCTGTCAGAGTGGAGAGTTCAGAGGAGCGACTCTTCTTTCCCCCGTCCTGTCAGAGTGGAGAGTTCAGAGGAGCAACCCTTCTTTACCCCCGTCCTGTCAGAGTGGAGAGTTCAGAGGATCACCTCTTCTTTACCCCCGTCCTGTCAGAGTGGAGAGTTCAAAGGAGCGACCCTTCTTTATCCCCGTCCTGTCAGAGTGGAGAGTTCAGAGGAGCGACTCTTCTTCACCCCCGTCCTGTCAGAGTGGAGAGTTCAGAGGAGCGACTCTTCTTTACCCCTGTCCTGTCAGAGTGGAGAGTTCAGAGGAGCAACCCTTCTTTACCCCCGTCCTGTCAGAGTGGAGAGTTCAGAGGAGAACCTCTTCTTTACCCCCGTCCCGTCAGAGTGGAGAGTTCAGAGGAGTGACTCTTCTTCATCCCCGTCCTATCAGAGTGGAGAGTTCAGAGGAGCACCTCTTCTTTACCCCCGTCCTGTCAGAGTGGAGAGTTCAGAGGAGCAACCCTTCTTTATCCCCGTCCTGTCAGAGTGGAGAGTTCAGAGGAGCACCTCTTCTTTATCCCCGTCCTGTCAGAGTGGAAACTTCAGAGGAGCGACTCTTCTTTACCCCCGTCCTGTCAGAGTGGAGAGTTCAGAGGAGCACCTCTTCTTTACCAACCGTCCTGTCAGAGTGGAGAGTTCAGAGGAGCGACTCTTCTTTACCCCCGTCCTGTCAGAGTGGAGAGTTCAGAGGAGCGACTCTTCTTTACCCCTGTCCTGTCAGAGTGGAGAGTTCAGAGGAGCAACCCTTCTTTACCCCCGTCCTGTCGGAGGGAAGAGTTCAGAGGAGAACCTCTTCTTTACCCCCGTCCTGTCAGAGTGGAGAGTTCAGAGGAGCAACCCTTCTTTATCCCCGTCCTGTCAGAGTGGCGAGTTCAGAGGAGCACCTCTTCTTTATCCCCGTCCTGTCAGAGTGGAGACTTCAGAGGAGCGACTCTTCTTTACCCCCGTCCTGTCAGAGTGGAGAGTTCAGAGGAGCACCTCTTCTTTACTCACCATCTCTCTCTCTGTTGTCATAGCCAATCAGGGGGAGAGGAGTGTGTGTGTGCTTGCATGTGCGTGTGTGTGTCCGTGTGTCCGTGTGGGTGTGTGTGATTATGGATATGAATTTTAATTCCACTGACTGCCAACTCCTTATGTGCCCATCAGATGAGTGCAAACTCTGTTTAAGTACAGTATAGTTCATCACTCCTAACTCAAATACAGTCTTTGTTTCAGTACTTGCTCTGTACATCTGCATACTCTAGTTTAGTTCAAACATTCATGACAGTTCTAAGACATAGCATATATGAAGAGTGGACTGTTGTTGTACTTTGCTGCAGAGAAGATAGGAGAACACTGCTGAATACACAATGAGCTAGTGAGGATTAGTATTCTGGGGATAGACTGGGGTGTCAGTGGGGATGTTGACATACTGTAGCAGTGCAGTAGTCTTCTCTCTCTCTCTCTCTCTCTCTGTGTTGTGTTGTGTGTGTGTGTGTGTGTGTGTGTGTGTGTGTGTGTGTGTGTGTGTGTGTGTGTGTGTGTGTGTGTGTGTGTGTGTGTGTGTGTGTGTGTCTGTGTGTGTGTGTGTGTGTGTCTGTGTCTGTGTCTGTGTGTGTGTGTGTGTGTGTGTGTGTGTGTGTGTGTGTGTGTGTGTGTGTGTGTGTGTGTGTGTGTGTGTGTGTGTGTGTGTGTGTGTCTGTGTCTGTGTGTCTGTTAGCGGTGCAGTCTTGTGTGATGTTCTCTGCTCGTTTCACCCATCTCTCCCTCCATCCCCCACCCTGCCTCTCTCACATCGTCAGCATTACTGCACTAATGTGGTGCAATGGACAGCTCAGTGTGCTCCAATCCTTCTGCTCCTGCTACACCTCCTCTTTCCTTGTCTTGCCTCTTGTCCTCACATTTCTCTCTCTCTCTCCCTCTCTCTCTCTCTCTCTCTCTCTCTCTCTCTCT
Source organism: Oncorhynchus nerka (assembly GCF_034236695.1). Taxonomy (NCBI): domain Eukaryota; kingdom Metazoa; phylum Chordata; class Actinopteri; order Salmoniformes; family Salmonidae; genus Oncorhynchus; species Oncorhynchus nerka. The sequence goes on from NC_088409.1 coordinate 25,886,619, forward strand.
CTCTCTCTCTCTCTCTCACTCCATTGCTCACTAATCCCCTCGACTCACTTTCTTTTCCACCTCCTCCCCACTAGATTTATCCCCTCTACTTGTTCCCTTTTCTTTCAACCCTTTTGATCCCTGCATAACTCTCCCTCTCTCTATCTCTCTCTCCTGTCAGGGGGCTGGGGTGATGTCAGTCTATCTGTTTATGAAGCGTTATGCTGAGGAGGAGATGTACCGCCCCCACCCAGCCCTCTACCGCCCCCGTCTGTCTGAGTGCAGCGACTACAGCGGCCAGTTCCTCCACCCTGAGACCTGGCCTCCTCCTAAGAGGGGCCGCAGTGACTCCCGGGCCTCCAGCGACATCTCCATCCAGATCAACCAGACCCCCCCGCAGCCCACCAAAAAACCCCTGCAGGGCAACCAAGGTGGGGGCATGGGGTCCAACATGGGCCCTGGGTCTGGGTCCTCCTCTGGAGCTAGCTACCAGCTGCCCCCACCGTCTGGGGCCTACAACACCCACACACTCCAACACCAACACTCACACGGTAACTCCCAGGCTATGGCCATGCCCCCTTCCACCGGCCCCCCTCATTACCACACACACATGCACATGGACGCCTCCCCCTGTTAGAGAGAGGGAGCAAGGGACAGAGGTGCACTGATGGTGGCCTATCACTCCCATAGACACACACACATTTATGATGAAAAACAATATACAGTATATATATAGAGAGAGTAATGGTATAGGGGGAGATGGAGAGAGATGGAGGGAGGTGTAGATGGAGGTAGGGAGATGCAGGCAGCTGGAGATGGACAGAAAAGAGGGAGGGAGAAAGTAAGTGTGAAGAGCAAGAAAGATGGAGTAAGTGTGAAAAGGGAGAAGGATTCAGGGATTAGAGTTAACATACATTTGGTATTAAAAGCTGAGAGATGGGCAGAGAGAGAGAAAGAGGGTTCAGGAGAGGTGGAGGAGTTGTCAAGGATAGAGAGATGAGGGGGGTGGAGAGAAAGTGACGGAGAAAAAAGTATGTGATTTCTTGAAAGACTTTAGAGGTTAGCATCTGTGACAAAAGGGGCTGAGAGGGAGAAAGGAAGAGACATTGAGAATGAGAGAGACGGGGAGAGAGGGAGAGAGAGGGAGAAAGGGAGAGACAGGGAGAGAGGGAGAGACAGGGAGAATGAGAGAGACAGGGAGAGAGGGAGAGAGGGAGAAAGGGAGAGACAGGGAGAATGAGAGAGACTGGGAGAGGAAGAGAGAGGGAGAAAGGGAGAGACAGGGAGAATGAGAGAGAGAGAGAGAGGGAGAAAGCGAGAGACAGGGAGAGAGGAAGAGACAGGGAGAATGAGAGTGACAGGGAGAGAGGGAGAGAGAGGGAGAAAGGGAGAGAGAGGGAGAGAGAGAGAGGGAGAGAGAGGGAGAGAGAGGGAGAGAGTGGGAGAGAGAGGGAGAAAGGGAGAGACAGGGAGAATGAGAGAGACTGGGAGAGGGAGAGAGAGGGAGAAAGGGAGAGAGAGGGAGAAAGGGAGCGACAGGGAGAATGAGAGAGACTGGGAGAGGGAGAGAGAGGGAGAAAGGGAGAGACAGGGAGAATGAGAGAGACAGGGAGAGAGGGAGAGACAGGGAGAGACAGAGAGAATGAGAGAGACAGGGAGAGAGGGAGAAAGAGGGAGAGAGAGGGAGAATGAGAGGCTGCAGCTAAACCTGAACCTACCGCAGTTCTGCGGAAACGAGGGATTTGTATTCACTTGAGATGTACAACGCTAAACACTGTCTTTCACACACTTATATGTGCATAGGTTTATACATATACTTATCCATGGTAATGATAATAATAATAACTTGAGTTAAAATAATAAAACAATATTAGAATATCTGTAAGAATATATGAATGTTTTTTTAAATGTTTGAATACACATTAACATGAATATGACGATGTTCTGAAATCTATAGGGGAGAATTCTACTGTATTTGTAAATATAATATTATATATCTAGCTGAAGTGAATATGAATATGTGTATGTGACCCGGGGAGTGAGTGGAATGATATTTGAAAGATAATTCATTTTGATCTTGATGATGTACATATTATTGCAAATATATACAATTATTGTATATGGTTGAATTGCTGTGAATTGACACAGTGTGACAGAGTCAGAACTGAAATCAACCCAAAATTTTACCCTGACATTGGATTTAGGTGGGTGAAGAAAATACATAATTTCCTTATGTTAATGACTTTTCTCAAATCCAGTCAATTTTCCACATTGAGTCAACATCATCACATTAAATTGTGTGGTTGAAATGACGTGGAAACAACGTTGATTCAACCATTTTTTGCCCAGTGGGGTGTTTCAACAGTTTGGTACGATGTGAAAGAACTGAACAGGAGAAAGCAATAGCATGGTATACGTCCGTCATATAGTTTTTTCATGTTCTATATCTCTAAGAACAGATAGAGGAGAGGAGAGGAGAGGAGAGGAAAGGAGAGGAGAGGAGAGGAGAGGAGAGGAGAGGAGAGGAGAGGAGAGGAGAGGAGAGGAGAGGAGAGGAGAGGAGAGGAGAGGAGAGGAGAGGAGAGTACTATAGACTATAGACTATTACAATGCTCCCACTGACTGGTGATGTGTAACTACTGTCCTCTGCTGGTCATTGTCCTACTCTGACACTACCATGGAAGGAGGGTCTGTTTCAATACTTTTACAAAGCTCCTGCCTTCTTCCCTTTATGAAGACACCAATCTAGCACAAGTCAGGCACAGTCATGTCATATCAGGGATTGCTCCAAGGAAGGAAAGAAGGAATGATTGAGTGAGGGAGAGAAAGGAGTGAGTATACAGCTGAGAGAGAGGGAGAGAAAGGAGTGAGTATACAGCTGAGTGAGGGAGAGAAAGGAGTGAGTATACAGCTGAGAGAGGGAGAGAAAGGAGTGAGTATAAAGCTGAGAGAGAGGGAGATAAAGGAGTGAGTATAAGGCTGAGAGAGGGAGATAAAGGAGTGAGTATAAGGTTGAGAGAGGGAGAGAAAGGAGTGAGTATACAGCTGAGAGAGGGAGAGAAAGGAGTGAGTATAAGGCTGAGAGAGGGAGATAAAGGAGTGAGTATAAGGCTGAGAGAGGGAGAGAAAGGAGTGAGTATAAGGCTGAGAGAGGGAGATAAAGGAGTGAGTATAAGGCTGAGAGAGGGAGATAAAGGAGTGAGTATAAGGCTGAGAGAGGGAGAGAAAGGAGTGAGTATAAGGCTGAGAGAGGGAGATAAAGGAGTGAGTATAAGGCTGAGAGAGGGAGAGAAAGGAGTGAGTATAAGGCTGAGAGAGGGAGAGAAAGGAGTGAGTATACAGCTGACAGAGGGAGATAAAGGAGTGAGTATACAGCTGAGAGAGGGAGAGAAAGGAGTGAGTATAAGGCTGAGAGAGGGAGAGAAAGGAGTGAGTATAAGGCTGAGAGAGGGAGAGAAAGGAGTGAGTATAAGGCTGAGAGAGGGAGAGAAAGGAGTGAGTATAAGGCTGAGAGAGGGAGAGAAAGGAGTGAGTATAAGGCTGAGAGAGGGAGAGAAATGAGTGAGTATAAGGCTGAGAGAGGGAGAGAAAGGAGTGAGTATACAGCTGAGAGAGGGAGAGAAAGAAGTGAGTATAAGGCTGAGAGAGGGAGATAAAGGAGTGAGTATAAGGCTGAGAGAGGGAGAGAAAGGAGTGAGTATAAGGCTGAGAGAGGGAGAGAAAGGAGTGAGTATAAGGCTGAGAGAGGGAGATAAAGGAGTGAGTATAAGGCTGAGAGAGGGAGAGAAAGGAGTGAGTATACAGCTGAGAGAGGGAGATAAAGGAGTGAGTATACAGCTGAGAGAGGGAGAGAAAGGAGTGAGTATACAGCTGAGAGAGGGAGGGAAAGGAGTGAGTATAAGGCTGAGAGAGGGAGAGAAAGGAGTGAGTATAAGGAGTGAGGGAGAGAAAGGAGTGAGAGAGGGAGAGAAAGGAGAGAAAGGAGTGACTATACAGCTGAGAGAGGGGGAGAAAGGAGTGAGTATACAGCTGAGAGAGGGAGAGAAAGGAGTGAGTATACAGCTGAGTGAGGGAGAGAAAGGAGTGAGTATACAGCTGAGAGAGGGAGATAAAGGAGTGAGTATACAGCTGAGAGAGGGAGAGAAAGGAGTGAGTATAAGGCTGAGAGAGGGAGAGAAAGGAGTGAGTATAAGGCTGAGAGAGGGAGAGAAAGGAGTGAGTATAAGGCTGAGAGAGGGAGAGAAAGGAGTGAGTATACAGCTGAGTGAGGGAGAGAAAGGAGTGAGTATACAGCTGAGAGAGGGAGATAAAGGAGTGAGTATACAGCTGAGAGAGGGAGAGAAAGGAGTGAGTATAAGGCTGAGAGAGGGAGAGAAAGGAGTGAGTATAAGGCTGAGAGAGGGAGAGAAAGGAGTGAGTATAAGGCTGAGAGAGGGAGAGAAAGGAGTGAGTATAAGGCTGAGAGAGGGAGAGAAAGGAGTGAGTATAAGGCTGAGAGAGGGAGAGAAAGGAGTGAGTATAAGGCTGAGAGAGGGAGAGAAAGGAGTGAGTATAAGGCTGAGAGAGGGAGAGAAAGGAGTGAGTATACAGCTGAGAGAGGGAGAGAAAGAAGTGAGTATAAGGCTGAGAGAGGGAGATAAAGGAGTGAGTATAAGGCTGAGAGAGGGAGAGAAAGGAGTGAGTATAAGGCTGAGAGGGAGAGAAAGGAGTGAGTATACAGCTGAGAGAGGGAGGGAAAGGAGTGAGTATAAGGCTGAGAGAGGGAGAGAAAGGAGTGAGTATAAGGCTGAGAGAGGGAGAGAAAGGAGTGAGTATAAGGCTGAGAGAGGGAGAGAAAGGAGTGAGTATAAGGCTGAGAGAGGGAGAGAAAGGAGTGAGTATAAGGCTGAGAGAGGGAGAGAAAGGAGTGAGTATAAGGCTGAGAGAGGGAGAGAAAGGAGTGAGTATAAGGCTGAGAGGGAGAGAAAGGAGTGAGTATACAGCTGAGAGAGGGAGGGAAAGGAGTGAGTATAAGGCTGCGAGAGGGAGGGAAAGGAGTGAGTATAAGGTTGAGAGAGGGAAAGAAAGAAGTGAGTATAAAGCTGAGAGAGGGAGAGAAAGAAGTGAGTATAAAGCTGAGAGAGGGAGAGAAAGAAGTGAGTATAAGGTTGAGAGAGGGAGAGAAAGGAGTGACCATTTTGACCCCCTTCACTGTAACTTTGGTCAAGGTTTGGTTGAGGTCAAACTCTTTTAATGCTTTCCTTTTCTATGGCTTGGATGATGGTCAGTAGAGATGCCCAATATTGATGACAACATTGTCCATCAACCTTTACCATATTTGCTTGTTTTCATAAGCCTATCTTTATGTATTACATAGTAGACCTAATAATAACTTTTTATATGAATCACTTGTCATACCTTTTGCTCAAAGCACTAGCTAAAAACAGTTACAAATATTAAATTGATTAAATATTGATTGATGACAGTAGTAATTATGTCTTACTATTCAACCCTCTGCCCTCACTCTGTCTGTCTTTCTCTCTATCCCTGTTTATACCTGTTGCTAACATGGGTCCTTTGTCTTGATCCTTTCTACATTCTGATTGTGCCCATATTTCCAGAAATGTGTCTGTACCTGGTATTAAAATGTGTCTGTTATCCGCCCACTGTGTATGCATTGTGACCAGATTACCTGGTCCCTTCCTTTATGCAAATTATTACACAGCTATTCTTTCAAAATGACATTTATTTATTTATTGTAAGACCCTGGCCAAACCCGAACGACGCTGGACCAATTGTGTGCCGCCCTATGGGACTCCCAATCACAGCCGGTTGTGATCCAGCCTGGAATCTAGCCCGGGTCTATAGTGGCGCCCCTAGCACTGGGATGCAGTGCCTTAAACCGCTGTGCCACTCAGGAGCCCACAATGTATGTCTGACTACTTCCGGAGGTGGGCATGATGATCTGATCCCAATCAGATCACAATGGGTCGTTTGGTTGTCTACACCTGTCAACAAATGTGGGCACAATCAGAATATGGACAAGACTAGGACAAAGGATGCATTTTAGAACCAGGTATAAACAGGGCTTCTGTGACTGTTCTTTCCTCCTGCCATTCAGTCTTCTTTTACAATCATTCACTCCATTATGATCATTACATTTTAATAGAGAATTTGTAGAGACAATTTTGTTGATCTTTTCCCTCGGTCCCATTCTTCTCTCGCCGAATTCTTCTCCCCTGTTCCCTCATCCCCAAGTCTATTTCTTTCTGCTGTTTCATCAGAGGGTGTAGGTGGGCCTAATGTTGCAAAATTTCAAGAACTTTCAATAAATTCCCTGGTTTTCCTGAAATCCTGATTGGACGATTCATGGAATAAGCAGGAAATCCTTCAAAAATATTTTCTGGAAAACCAGGGAATTTATTGAAAGTTCCTGGAATGTTGCAACCTTAGGTTGTACTCTTCTAGCACATAATGATCTTTGTAAAGACAGCACCTTTTTGCTCCTTGATGCACCGTCAAAGAAAAGAGATTGTCAATAGCTTTTACTAAATCCATGGAAATAATACTGTAGAATCTTGATTAAACTGATCCCATACTGATTGTGATGACGTCAGTGTTATTGGAGGTGTAACAATACAAGTCTCTTGGTTGGATTTCACTCACATTGGCATGCATTGATACTGTGTGTGTGTGTGTGTGTGTGTGTGTGTGTGTGTGTGTGTGTGTGCGCGTGTGTGTGTATGCGGTGCGATTCAGAGCAGTCGACTCTGAAGGTGGGGATTGGTGCAGGGTTGAAATACTGCAGGCCTTTATTATAATGCATGGCATACACACTGTGGAGCACTGGTTAAATAGTGTGTGAGTGTAACCGAGCTGCTTCACCAGCCTATGCTTGCCTGATACTTGGAGACTCGCGTTAGCTTCCTAATCTGATTCCTAGGCTTTAGCTCAGTGAGTCACAAGAATACAACACACCATGGGGTAATTTGCGTTGGTCTGTGTGTGTGTGTGTGTGTGTGTGTCAACTAGCTCTCACAGACTCACGTCAGAATTAGACGTTCATCCATGTTCCTCAAACATCAAATTTCGAAGTCAAACCAAATGTCAAACTGAAGGTTCATTTTAGGCATTACCTGCAGGAGCGTGCACTGCATTGCAGTGTAGGTCACTAAGCGATGAATTAAAACACTAGCCTCTCCTCTATCGTGGTACAAGCCACTACTGCCCAAGGGCAGTCTGATTGATCAGTACTGTGTGTGTGTGTGTGTGTGTGTGTGTGAAGGAAATGATGCAGGCCAAATGGCCAACAATCAATATACGTATATAAATATAAAATGTCTGTGCTGTCTAACTTCAAGGATGTTCTATCACACAGGAGTAAGTGCTAGGATTTATAGTGTGTGAATATTGGTGTGATGTGAACGTGTGCTATTATAGCCTTTGTGAGCACATATCTATAAACATGTGGTTCTGTGACGTCAGCTCTCTCTGTGTGTGTGTGTGTGTGTGTGTGTAGGTAGCAGTATGGGGTTGAGTGAATCTCTCTTTTCACCATCACCATTACTGCATGAAAGACCTGTCACTCTGCATTAGCTCTCTTCAGCTCCCCTTTTTCTGTGCGTGTGTGTATGTGTGTGTGTAAGATAGAGAGGGTGATGAAGAGAGAGGAAGGGAGGAAGGGAATGGGTAAAGACATTTTATTAAAGCCATTGAAGGTCATGTTTCAGTCAGTCCTCTGGTCGCCTGGTTCACACACAAATATGCACTGAATTAGAATAGTGGCGGTGTACAGGAACCACTGGCTATATGTCAACCTACAAACCAGACGTTGTTGAATCATGCCTCAGAAGATGACAGTATTTACAGCAGCAGTGTGTATTTGAGTCAAGGAGATGATGACATAATTCTTATCAGGCGTGGAAAACAGGGCATTTTACCTTCTGTGGTCTCGAATCACCATCTTACCAAAAATAGCCTACCGTTAACGTTTTTATCCCCTCCCCTCTATACAATTATGCGTGGCATCTCTCTCTCTCTCTCTCTGCGGAACTGTGCTACCGCAATGCTCATAACCCTGCATTTCTTTAGACAGCGGTGAAAATGGCCATCATATTCTGTTGTATGAAAAAAAAAAAATCCCGATGAATCTCCATCCTGCCGACCTTCAACAAAATATCGACATCAATAACACTCTTAACTTGGTCATGGCTAGCATGCAATTTAGGCGTGCACGCAACTGTCGCACATACACACACGCTCCAATAACCACGTGTAGAAAAATTATGATTGCCAAAAGACGGTGGTTTTAGCATCTGTGTTGCCCCAAACAGAAGAGCCCTGTTGTAGCCTACATGCACAGCAGCAAATGAATAGCCAGTTTATTCTGATTTTCGAGTAGTCAATCTTATCCGTTCACATCACTGAAGAGTTCCGTCGGATGCGACAAGTTGCTTACGTCGATGGCTCGGTGTGAGAGATAGATAGAGGAACGGACGGGCAGACAGAGCGAACTAGCACTCGCGCAACTGGAGGGGAGGGGGAGACGCATTCTCACGGAGTACACACACGCATTGGCTACATCTACTGTAGACAAATTCGTGTTTCACTGATGTGTCTGTGTATCCGCTGTATATCTGTTAAAACCATTTCATCATATGGCTGAGTTATGTTTAGTAGAGAAATGACATACAGTTTCTTACACGGTATTTTTTTCACGTAATTTTGTCTTATTACCCCCCTGTTTGTTATTTCGAGGCCGTTATTTTGTCGTCCACCCCCTCTCTCTCTTTTTCTCCCCATCTCCTTTTCCTCTCTTTGGGAGTGCGACGGTCTTCGAATAAGCTTCTGAAATAATAAGCCGGCAGGTAAGACTTGTCTATAAGACTATTTACATTCGGGGCTTGTAATATAGGTTATAATATTGGTCATTGTTTAAGTGCTTGTATTTGGTTTAACGAAAAACCAATCAATCGATGGCTATTTGCAAGCTACATTCTCCTGCCAATTCGTTTCACACTGCACACAACTTACTAAAACAGTAACAGACCATGAATGTAGGCAATTAAACGTCCAATTAATGTGCCTTTGTTCTGCAAATTACAATACAAGAGCAGAAATGATGCTTCGAATGCAACTACATATCCCTATAATATCGCGTTTGGGCGACAGCGCATCCATAGAAATCCGTTTATACAGGTGTTTAATATGCCTGTATGAGAATGTCCTGCACATTTTCAGTGTGTTTGAGGTCATAGTGTGTGAATGTGTCTTTGATCCTCAGTCAAACGAGTTCTCACGCACTATGCCGGTCGGTCGGTCGCGTAACACTAGGCGTCCATTTTCCACGGTGGAGGCAGTGCAGTTAGTGTGATGTGTATACTGTATTAATGAATGCACTGCGGTCCGCATCGCTGTATTTCAGTCTCTCCAGGCTCTCCGCCGCGGCTCTGTCCGTCGTGCTGTATCGAACATGTGTCTGTGTGGCATCGCTTTCATATCATCCATCCTTCACACTGTCTATCTCTGCCTGAATGCTCAAGCGCGCCAATAACTATGGAAGCCTATATTCGTTTCTTGCTGCAGCCTAAATGCACCGCATGATCTTATGGGCATGTCATTTGTGACCATCTTGTTTTGAGGCCTCTGCCTCCTCTCCCCAGAGGACCACCACACATGCCTTTTTTCTCTTAGATCCATACATAACTATTAAACCCACACATAGGTTGTTCAATCCTTAATTCTCCATAGGATTATGAAATCTGAGGTGGAATGGTGTGCCCCAGTGGTATTTCACATTAGTGGGTTTGAGTGACCAGAGTGCAGAACAGCATCTTTGGTATGACATGTAGCTCATAAGTATTTGTATTTTTTTCTCTATAAATGGCCATTTTCTCAGTTGTCACCAACATAGGCCTCTCTCTCTCTCTCTCTCTCAGCTCTGCTAGTCAGCTGTTCAATTCTTAGAATTAACAGGCATTCAATTCCAAGCAATGTTAGACTACATTTGGACTGGGAACCCTATTCCATTTGAAATGTCGGATTACTTGATGATTATATCATGCCATCACTCGGAATTCACCATCTTTCCCAGTAACCTATTTCTACACCTGCTACAGTGGCACATTATGTTATTCCACTATGTTGGCTGGAGGTGGAAGAATCATGGGGGATTTTGGAGCTGAACTGTAAGGCCATTCTGTCCATTGTATTGCTATGGTTCTTTCTGCAGCTCTGTTTTCTCCTGACCCCACAGCATCCCCCTCAGACATGCTCTCTGTATTGGTTGTTGTTATGTGATGATGTGTGTGATTGTCCAGAGGGCCCTGGCTCTTCCATGCATGTAGCCATCACTGCAGCTGCAGCACTGTCAAGAACCATGCCATTGCATCGTCTGACCTCTTGATGTAATAACGTAGTCCAAGTTGTTGGGATGATACATTTACAATCCACTGCAATATAGAGCTTTACATGATGGTCAAAAATCTTTGCATAATTACTTTCACCTGATTCATTTCTCCCAGAATATTAGGACTGCGGTCTGTTTCAAACACCCTTTCTTAAAGCAGCCCTGTAAGATAGAACAGGGATTCCCAAAGTTTTTCACTCTGGGCCCCCTTCCAGCATTGGGGAACATTGTGCGTTATAAATAGCTCGCTAAGTTATGCTATGACTGACATGACAAGAGGAACTGAGGATGCACTACCAAATTTTGAAATTGTACCTTGTGCATTCTACTATTACAACTTGAAAGAGTAAGTTTAAAGCCGGTCTGAGTTCCTTTAAAAAATAAATGTATAATAATAATAATTTGGGGGAGGGTGACCCCCCCCCCCATCGACCCCCTGTCGAACCCTCGCTCAACAGTTTGGGAACCACTGTGATAGAGCACCTATGGGAAGTTGAGCAAGCTGAATAGACGTGTAGACTGTGAGCTAGCTGGATAGACTTGTAGACCGTGAGCTAGCTGGATAAACTTGTAGACCGTGAGCTAGCTGGATAGACTTGTAGACCATGAGCTAGCTGGATAGACTTGTAGACCGTGAGCTAGCTGGATAAACTTGTAGACCGTGAGCTAGCTGGATAGACTTGTAGACCGTGAGCTAGCTGGATAAACTTGTAGACCGTGAGCTAGCTGGATAGACTTGTAGACCGTGAGCTAGCTGAATAGACGTGTAGACTGTGAGCTAGCTGGATAAACTTGTAGACCGTGAGCTAGCTGAATAGACTTGTAGACCGTGAGCTAGCTGGATAGACTTGTAGACCGTGAGCTAGCTGGATAGACTTGTAGACCGTGAGCTAGCTGGATAGACTTGTAGACCGTGAGCTAGCTGAATAGACGTGTAGACTGTGAGCTAGCTGGATAGACTTGTAGACCGTGAGCTAGCTGGATAGACTTGTAGACCGTGAGCTAGCTGGATAGACGTGTAGACCGTGAGCTAGCTGGATAGACTTGTAGACCGTGAGCTAGCTGGATAGACTTGTAGACCGTGACCTAGCTGGATAGACTTGTAGACCGTGAGCTAGCTGGATAGACTTGTAGACTGTGAGCTAGCTGGATAGACTTGTAGACCGTGAGCTAGCTGGATAGACTTGTAGACCGTGAGCTAGCTGGATAGACTTGTAGACCGTGAGCTAGCTGGATAGACTTGTAGACCGTGACCTAGCTGGATAGACTTGTAGACCGTGAGCTAGCTGGATAGACTTGTAGACCGTGAGCTAGCTGGATAGACTTGTAGCACATGTTGAAGCCACATTGAAAGCTGTTTGATTTATTGTCACTCACCAAACTGCTTCTCCATTGTGTGTTGATCATTGTTCTATGCAGAAAGCTAAAATCCATGCTACTACGCTGGTGTATTGGTGAGACCCAGTAAGATAAGGATCCATGTCAACTCAACCCATTGACTCTGTGATTTAACAGTGAGTGTAGGGCCTGCTACAGTTTGTGTATAGTACTAATCAAATCAAATTTATTTATATAGCCCTTCGTACATCAGCTGATATCTCAAAGTGCTGTACAGAAACCCAGCCTAAAACCCCAAACAGCAAGCAATGCAGGTGTAGAAGCACGGTGGCTAGGAAAAACTCCCTAGAAAGGCCAAAACCTAGGAAGAAACCTAGAGAGGAACCAGGCTATGTGGGGTGGCCAGTCCTCTTCTGGCTGTGCCGGGTGGATTATAACAGAACATGGCCAAGATGTTCAAATGTTCATAAATGACTAGCATGGTCGAAATAATAATAAGGCAGAACAGTTAAAACTGGAGCAGCAGCACGGTCAGGTGGACTGGGGACAGCAAGGAGTCATCATGTCAGGTAGTCCTGGGGCATGGTCCTAGGGCTCAGGTCCTCAGAGAGAGAGAAAGAAAGAGAAGGAGAGAATTAGAGAACGCATACTTCGATTCACACAGGACACCAAATAGGACAGGAGAAGTACTCCAGATATAACAAACTGACCCTAGCCCCCCGACACATAAACTACTGCAGCATAAATACTGGAGGCTGAGACAGGAGGGGTCAGGAGACACTGTGGCCCCATCCGAGGACACCCCCGGACAGGGCCAAACAGGAAGGATATAACCCCACCCACTTTGCCAAAGCACAGCCCCCACACCACTAGAGGGATATCTTCAGCACTAATCAACTAGTTGAATCCGGGGAGGAATCTAGGGAGGTCCCCCCCTTATTCTGAAATTGCATTTTAGTCCCCCCCCCAGTTTTATCATTGGAATGTGATAGAAAATGAGGCAACGGTGAGCTTTAGGACCATGTGGACGCCTCCGAGCGGTCGGGTAGACTGTTTGGAGTGTTTATCCAACTGGATACATTTTTGTTATATAAAACAAATGATGCCCCCCCCACTTCTAAAACCAAAGTTGGGCCCCTGGAATGAGGTGTGTTGTAAATCTGCAGGTCTCCCAAAGATAATCAATAATAGATACGCAGTACCCCCATAGATATTACATTTACATTGAACAGATAGTACAGTTTGAGATTTAATGTCATAGTCAATTTACGACAAACCATCGGGATCTTCTGACAATTAGACATCCAGGCCTCCATGCATCCAGCACGTGTCTTTAAAAGGCATGATATATAAGTGTTACGCACTAATTATTCAAACTTTTCTTAGGTGATTCATAGAAAGTGTAATTCTTTATGACATAAGTTTATAGAGGGCCCTATCAGCTCCACTTATCTGACTCTCAATCTGTCATCTGTTGTGCTCTTACTGTTCTGGTGTTACTGAGTGGTGTTACTGAGGCCTCTGCTCTGTCTAGCTCTGCTGCCTGCCTGGAGATCATTATAGGCCACTGACTATTGTCCTCCTTCCATCTCTGTTTGAGGACACTGTTTCCAGATTGCTCTGATGGAAGTGCTGGGTCATTCCATCTAGGACATGTGGCTCCAATTGGTTTCTGTTGGTAATCTTGGTGTTGGGCAGGTTTGAATATACGTTTTTGTTCAAAATTACAAATTGCTTTACATTGAAAGGGGGGAACTCACTTCATCCAATGTCAATGTGGAACACCCACTACCCAATGAGGAGCACTGGCCTAGGGGTAAAAGTGATATCAGCCAATTTATGGGTGACCTAGAACAGTTGGACAGAATATCTGAAACTCTTTTGAACATTTCCTCTTTCTTTTCTCCTTTCCATCTCTTTCACTACACTGTAATTCCAGTCCCAGGAAGGAATGATTTCCTCTTTCCCCCCGTCTCCCTTTCTCTCACTCCTTCTGTTTCTCTCTTTAGTGAAACGCAGTAGTTGAGTTCTGCAATGATCATCATTTCTGTCATGCAGCAATTGTTCAGAGGATCAATGCTTTTGTTGCAGGGCTGCCTTTTATGACTATGGTTCTGGGCTCCCATTCTTCTAACCAGCCTCTCCTTACCCAGTCTCTCATTAACCAGCCTCTCCTTAACCAGGCTCTCCTTACCCAGCCTCTCATTATAGTGTACCCAGTCTCTGCAATCTCTCCCCCAGTCTCTTCCCAGTCTCTCCCCAGTTTCCAACCAGTCTATCCCCAGTCTCTCCCCAGTTTCCAACCAGTCTATCCCCAGTCTCTCTCAATCTTTCCCCAGTCTCTCCCCAGTCTCTCCCCAGTCTCTCCCCAGTTTCCAACCAGTCTATCCCCAGTCTCTCTCAATCTTTCTTTCCCCAGTCTCTCCCCAGTCTCTCCCCAGTTTCCAACCAGTCTCTCTCCAGTCTCTCTCCAGTCTCTTCCCAGTCTCTCCCCAGTTTCCAACCAGTCTCTCCCCAGTCTATTCACAGTCTCTCCCCAGTCTCTCCTCATCTTTTTCCAGTGTCTCTCCAGTCTTGCGTCCCCAGTGTCTCTCCCCAGTGTCTCTCTCCAGTGTCTCTCCCCAGTCTCTCTCCCCAGTCCCTCTCTCCAGTCCCTCTCTCCAGTCTCTCCCCATTGTCTCTCCCCAGTCTCTCCCCAGTGTCTCTCCCCAGTGTCTCTCCCCAGTCTCTCCCCAGTGTCTCTCCCCAGTGTCTCTCCCCAGTGTCTCTCCCCAGTGTCTCTCTCCAGTCTCTCCCCAGTCTCTCTCCAGTCTCTCTCCCCAGTCTCTCTCCCCAGTCCCTCTCCCCAGTCCCTCTCCCCAGTCCCTCTCCACAGTCCCTCTCTCCAGTCTCTCTCCCCAGTCTCTCTCCCCAGTCCCTCTCTCCAGTCTCTCTCCCCAGTCTCTCTCCCCAGTCTCTCTCCCCAGTCCCTCTCCCCAGTCCCTCTCTACAGTCTCTCCCCAGTCCCTCTCCCCAGTCCCTCTCTCCAGTCTCTCCCCAGTGTCTCTCCAGTCTCTCCCCAGTCCCTCTCCCCAGTCCCTCTCTCGAGTCTCTCCCCAGTGTCTCTCCAGTCTCTCCCCAGTCTCTCTCCCCAGTCCCTCTCTCCAGTCTCTCCCCATTGTCTCTCCCCAGTCTCTCCCCAGTGTCTCTCCCCAGTGTCTCTCCCCAGTCTCTCCCCAGTGTCTCTCCCCAGTGTCTCTCCCCAGTGTCTCTCCCCAGTCCCTCTCTCCAGTCTCTCCCCAGTGTCTCTCCAGTCTCTCTCCCCAGTCTCTCTCCCCAGTCCCTCTCCCCAGTCCCTCTCCCCAGTCCCTCTCCCCAGTCCCTCCCCAGTCCCTCTCCCCAGTCCCTCTCTCCAGTCTCTCCCCAGTCCCTCTCCCCAGTCCCTCTCTCGAGTGTCTCCCCAGTGTCTCCCCAGTCTTTTCCCAGTCTCTCACCAGTCAAATGTGTCTCACGTTGTCTACTGATTGAGAGAGGATCAAGTCTTTCTATCAGCGCAGCCCATGTCTGCTTATAGTGCGAGCACATCATGCCTGCTCCACTTCCTCAATGCTTCTGTAGCCTGTCCTGAGGAAACACTGCTTATAGTGCGAGCACATCATGCCTGCTCCACTTCCTCATTGCTAGCTGTAGCCTGTCCTGAGGAAACACTGCTTATAGTGCGAGCACATCATGCCTGCCCCACTTCCTCATTGCTTCTGTAGCCTGTCCTGAGGAAACACTGCTTATAGTGCGAGCACATCATGCCTGCTCCACTTCCTCATTGCTAGCTGTAGCCTGTCCTGAGGAAACACTGCTTATAGTGCGAGCACATCATGCCTGCTCCACTTCCTCCTTGCTAGCTGTAGCCTGTCCTGAGGAAACACTGCTTATAGTGCAAGCACATCATGCCTGCTCCACTTCCTCATTGCTAGCTGTAGCCTGTCCTGAGGAAACACTGCTTATAGTGCGAGCACATCATGCCTGCTCCACTTCCTCATTGCTAGCTGTAGCCTGTCCTGAGGAAACACTGCTTATAGTGCGAGCACATCATGCCTGCTCCACTTCCTCATTGCTAACTGTAGCATGTCCTGAGGAAACACTGCTTATAGTGCGAGAACATCATGCCTGCTCCACTTCCTCATTGCTATTCCCACTGCTTTCACTGGGAGTCTGGACTGCATCACCACTTATTATGCTGCACAGAAGTTAACACACTTGAAAAATGCAACACGGCATGTAGAAATATTTCATTTGTTAATTACTGTTCACATAACAATGTCCATTACAGGCTAGAACACTTTACAATGCAATAAGATGCCGGTAGCTTCCAGTTTTGTAGGCTAACTTTCATTGCTAGCTTACAAGTGAAGCTAACATCAATTCACTACCATAGTACCTTTTTTTGCAAACTATTGAGCAAAATATTGATGATTTCAATCAGACAATTATTTTTTTTGATTGTTTTTTATAAGATAAGTTTAATGCTAGCTAGCAACTTATCTTGGCTCATTGCAGCCACAAGGTCCTTTTGACGCTGCACTCGCGTAACAGGTGGTCATTCTGGAGTAAAAATTCTGGTATCGTGACAACACTAATACACATCTACTTTGACAAAACAAATGTAACTAAGGCTGGGAATGTCAATACAATCAAACTAGCAAGGGCAATGATCACAAGCCATAATCATAATGTGATAATGTGGCTAGTATGCTAGTGGATCTATTTATGTATCAAGCTAAAAACACAGGGCCTAACTTTAGCTAGATAGCTAGCTAGTTAGCTGCTAAGGAGGACGTCATGTCATTGACAGAATGGGTGAGTGACTTTTTCTCCTCGTATCATTTTTCGGTGGCTACACAGCTAGAGATGCACGTGTCATTTGGTTAGCTAGCAAGAAATGTGAACAGCTTTTGTAGCTAGCTAGGTATGCTGAACAACTGTTATCCAGTTAGCAAATTCACTCTGGCTAGCTATCTACTCCGATTTTAGACCACTCTTGTCTTAGTGTGCCAGAGTGAAGAATAACTGATGAATTTACGAACGTGCAAGACCCTCTGAATATGACTGGTGTTAGTAAAAAATAAAAGTCATAGTTAGTCACGAACACTCTAGATAACATGTAAACAGCCTAACCACCTCTGCTAAGGCGAGTAAAATGGTCAGTGAGGTGTTTTCTCATTTGTGTCTGGAAGTAGCTAGCTAGCAAGCTAGCCAACTTTCGCCAGTTAGTTGGGTGCTTGGTTGGGACAACGCATGCATTGGCAGGCAAGCTGCAGAAAGATGAGCAGGCTGCAATTATCCGTCGTTTATCAGTGCAATTATGACAGCCATCAAGTTGAAAAGGATTGAGGATTTATCTAATGTTCCTTCATTAGATATTAGCTAACCTTGCTTTGGCTAGCATTAGTTGTTGATCTTGTAGTTGTTGATATGCATATAGGCAAAGATAGCCTACCTTTTTATGGTTGTTTGATCAATAGAACTGTAGAGTTCCCAAATGTAAGAGGACTCCCATGGTATTTAGATACATATTTGCAGAAATCCAATCAGTAGACGACGTGAGTCTGATAAAACAAAATAGAACTATTTGGCCATAATGACCATTGTTATGTTTGGAGGAAAAGGGGGGAGGCTTGCAAGCCGAAGAACACCATCCCAACTGTGAAGCATGGGGGTGGCAGCATCAGATGTGGGTGCTTTGCTGCAGGAAGGACTGGTGCACTTCACAAAATAGATGGCATCATGAGACAGGAAAAGTATGTGGATATATTGAAGCAACTTCTCAAGACATCAGGCAGGAAGTTAAAGCTTGGTCGCAAATGGGTCTTCCAACGGGACAATGACCTCAAACATACTTCCAAAGAACTGAAAAGGCGTGTGCGAGCGAGGAGACCTACAAACCTGACTCAGTTACACCAGCTCTGTCAGGAGGAATGGGCCAAAATTCACCCCCAACTTATTGTGGGAAGCTTGTGGAAGGCTACCCGAAATGTTTGACCCAAGTTCAACTATTTACAGGCAATGCTACCAAATATTAATTGAGTGTATGTAAACTTCTGACCTACTGGGAATGTGATGAAGGAAATAAAAGCTGAAATAAATCCTTCTCTCTACTATTATTCTGACATTTCACATTCTTAAAAGTAAGTGGTGATTCTAATTAACCTAAGACAGGGAATCTTTACCACGATTTAATGTCAGAAATTGTGAAACTGAGTTTTTAAAGTGTATGTAAACTTCCAACTTCAACTGTATATACAGTCGTGGCCAAAAGTTTTGAGAATGACACAAATATTAATTTTCACAGAGTTTGCTGCTTCAGTGTCTTTAGATATTTTTGTCAGATGTTACTATGGAATAGTGAAGTATAATTACAAGCATTTTATAAGTGTCAAATGCTTTTATTGACAATTACATGAAGTTGATGCAAAGAGTCAATATTTGCAGTGTTGACCCTTATTTTTCAAGACTTCTGCAATCTGTCCTGGCATGCTGTCAATAACTTCTGGACCACATCCTGACTGATGGCAGCCCATTCTTACATAATCAATGCTTGGTTTGTCAGAATTTGTGGGTTTTTGTTTGTCCACCCTCGTCTTGAGAATTGACCACAAGTTCTCAATGGGATTAAGGTCTGGGGAGTTTCCTGGCCATGGACCTAAAATATCAATGTTTTGTTCCCCGAGCCACTTAGTTATCACTTTTGCCTTATGGCAAGATGCTCCATCATGCTGGAAAAGGCATTGTTCGTCACCAAACTGTTCCTGGATGGTTGGGAGAAGGTGCCCTCTGAGGATGTGTTGGTACCATTCTTTATTCATGGCTGTGTTCTTAGGCAAAATTGTGAGTGAGCCCACTCCCTTGGCTGAGAAGCAACCCCACACATGAATGGTCTCAGGATGCTTTACTGTTGGCATGACACAGGACTGATGGTAGCGCTCACCTTGTCTTCTCCGGACAAGCTTTTTTCCGGATGCCCCAAACAATCTGAAAGGGGATTCATCAGAGAAAATGACTTTACCCCAGTCCTCAGCAGTCCAATCCCTGTACCCTTTGCAGAATATCAGTCTGTCCCTGATGTTTTTCCTGGAGAGAAGTGGTTTCTTTGCTGCCCTTCTTGACACCAGGCCATCCTCCAAAAGTCTTCGCTTCACTGTGCATGCAGATGCACTCACACCTGCCTGCTGCCATTCCTGAGCAAGCTCTGTACTGGTGGTGCCCCGATCCCGCAGCTGAATCAACTTTAGGAGACGGTCCTGGCGCTTGCTGGACTTTCTTGGGCGCCCTGAAGCCTTCTTCACAACAATTGAACCGATCTCCTTGAAGTTCTTGATGATCCAATAAATGGTTGATTTAGGTGCAATCTTACTGGCAGCAATATCCTTGCCTGTGAAGCCCTTTTTGTGCAAAGCAATGATGACGGCACGTATTTCCTTGCAGGTAACCATGATTGACAGAGGAAGAACAATGATTCCAAGCACCACCCTCCTTTTGAAGCTTCCAATCTGTTATTCAAACTTAATCAGCATGACAGCGTGATCTCCAGCCTTGTCCTCGTCAACACTCACACCTGTCTTAACGAGAGAATCCCTGACATGATGTCCGCTTTTGTGGCAGGGCTGAAATGCAGTGGACATATTTTGGGGGGGATTCAGTTCATTTGCATGGCAAAGAGGGACTTTGCAATTAATTGCAATTCATCTGATCACTCTTCATAACATTCTGGAGTATATGCAAATTGCCCTCATACAAACTGAGGCTGCAGATTTTGTGAAAATTAATATTTGTGTCATTCTCAAAACTTTTGGCCACGAATGTACATCACCTGTGTTTTCCTGTCATGGAAATGAACTAGCTGGTGTATTGTATGATGTGGTGGTGCTGTATATCAGTGTGATGAATCAGCCCTATGGTATCAGAGACATAAAGCCACTCTGCCTGTGTAGAGTCACTGAGTGTATAGAGCAGAGATAAAAGACTTCACAGAGCCGCCTCTGACTGTCATGCTCAGTGAACAACAGTCACACAACATGGGCCTGTGTGTGTGTGTGTGTCCTTGTGTGCTTGTGTGTGTATGCGTGGGCCCATGACAATGTAGTTGGCTAAAGCACTTTCCATTGATCTACTGTAAAGTGATGGAGTGTTAATGGTTTAGATGTTTAGATGATGTATATATTGACTGTGTATTATGCTCGTGTGTGTGTGTGTGTTTCTGTGTGCATGCCCACATTGCTGTTGTTTCTGTTGTCTCTGTATCATCCGATGAGACTCCTCTTAGGCATATAAGACTCCATTTCGCAGTGTAAAAGTGCTGATCAGTGGTCATATAAGACTCAGTTTCACAGTGTAAAAGTGCTGATGAGTGGTCATATAAGACTCAGTTTCACAGTGTAAAAGTGCTGATCAGTGGTCATATAAGACTGTTTTACAGTGTAAAAGTGCTGATCAAAGGTCACATAAGACTCCGTTTAACAGTGTAAAAGTGCTGATCGGTGGTCATATAAGACTGTTTTAAAGTTACACCCGCCCCGTCCTGAACTTTTCCTAAATAAGTTTATTCAACACACAGTGCCTTTGTTAGAATTTCCATAACTAAGCAGTTTTAGGAGGACATGTCATCCCCCCCCCCTTTCTTCACCCAACAGTTGGCTGCCATCTGACAATGGCCTACTGTACACCTAAACTGGATCAAAACTCATTTCACACATAGGCCTATAATAATAGGTGTAGCCTAAAAACAAGTTTAAATTGACAATAGTCTGATGGGTGACAATATTATCAATTGCCTTGTGAATGAAGAGATTGCAGTGCAGTATGGGTAATTGACAAAGGGAACAGAGCTCACCAGAAAAGCAAATTAAAAAGCAAATCATCCTTCCTGCAGGTACGACATTTTGATTTCATAACCAATTGGAAAGAGCAGGTTAGAATGTTTCTAAAACACATACTGTACATTTGCCAAGCAACTCTTAAAATTAAGGCAAGGGCTCTATTTCAAAATGTTGAATATTATATCCGCTATTCCATGCGATCTATAATTGAGCACTTGCAGCAGCGTAGCCATATCCAGTAAGCACAGACTAGTAACATAATACATGTTCAAATATGCTGTTCTGTTCATTTGAAATACAATACATTTTGTAAGTTTCTTAAGACCTTCCTTAATGAAATAATAATGCATTTCTTTGTGATGGTGTAAAACACTTGAATTGTTTTTTACACCCTACAGTAACATTAACAGATGAAAAACATTTGTTACCGAAGACCTTCATTAACATAACCAAAGGATTCTTTTTGCAATAGCATATATGAAATGTATATATTAGGCTTTATTAGGCTGAATGCATTGGCTCAGAAGGGGATTGCTCAATGTTCATAGTCAGAGTAGAGAAACACAACATTTTGTACGACTCCGGGTCCAAATACTACAAAGATCCAGCAAAAAAAAGGACTATATTTCAGGTAAAATAACAACCCAACGTTCATCTTCCAGGACATTTAGTTAGCAACATCAAGCTAGTTAAATGTCCATGAGTCTTTCATGTGTGTTTGACATGCTCCCAAATGAATTGGTTCACAGTTGGTTTTGCTATTTTAACCTGTGTGTCATCTGGTGTGGATAGAAAATCAACATGTGTGCGATGGGGCATGTGGACAAAATTGGTTGCACAAAATAATTTCTCAATGAATTAACTACATTTTCAATGCATGTCCTTTATCGGCCAAATTAAAATGTGTCCCTACGTAGCATCTGTAGATTAGAGAGGCACAGTCCAAGGGGGGCAGTGCTGTTCAACCAAACCTGTATTCCAGTATTTCGGTGATAAGACAGAGATATAGCATTACTCTTCCAGGTGCTGTTTGATTGATGTGCTCTGTGACTAAATGCTTTCCACTGGGTGACACAAAAATGAATCTCAACTGCTTATATAATTTGTCTTTGTCTCTGCATGAACATTTTACTCTATGCATGTGCGCACATGTGAGTGTGTGCGTGCATGCATGCATGCGTGCGTGTCCGTGCATGCAAGCATGTAAGTGCGTGTGTGTGTGTGGATGTCTGTCCGTGTGGAGCCTTGCTCAAGGTGCCAGCTGTGTAGACCCAGGAGTGAGGACCGTGCTCAGGTGTTCCAGCTCAGCCTCCTCCTCCTGCCAGACTCTCATCTGCAGCCTGATCTTACACACAACCCTCCCTGCTCATAATGACTGTGATGCTTTCAGTTGGTCTGCGTGTTGGATGTTGATAATGTTGTTGTAGTCTTATGAGCCAGGTGTCTAAGCTTCCTGTTTCTGTTCTCAGAGACTTGGCTGGTGAATGAGACTAATGTCACAGAGAAGCTACAGACACAGAACATCTGTTAGTTTGTCTTCTATTCTCTGTTATGTTCTGATGTATTTTAGTCTATTGCTTCTATTGTGTTGTCATTTGAGTCCTCATGAGGAATCTATTTTCAGTGCCTATCTATATTTGTATCATTCAGGGATGCAATCATGCCAACATCATAAGTAGAATTACTTTAACAGTGTGTCTTAGTAGATTTCGTCCTCCTCCCTTTGTCACGGATTCCCCCGGTACTGCTGCTCATTCTGTGCACCAGTTCCGGAGGTCTACGTCACCGGACTCTAGGCGTCACTGAACTGTCTCATTGTGCACACCTTATTCCAATTCCCCTGATTAGTAATTGTATATATGTGCCCTCTGTTCACCATTGTCTTGTCGGTTATTGTTCCCATGTCCGTCGGTCTTGTGAGTACCTGAACTTCGTTGTTTCGGCTTTCGCGCTGCGTGTATTGTGTACACATTATTACAGGTCTCGTCCTGTGTACTCATTATTACAGGTCTCGTCCTGTGTAGTGTTATTACGGGTCTCGTCCTGTGTATTGTTGTTACGGGTCTCGTCCCGTGTATTGTTGTTACGGGTCTCGTCCCGTGTATTGTTATTACGGGTCTCGTCCTGTGTATTGTTGTTACGGGTCTCGTCCCGTGTATTGTTGTTACTGGTCTCGTCCTGTGTATTGTTATTACGGGTCTCGTCCTGTGTATTGTTGTTACTGGTCTCGTCCTGTGTATTGTTATTACGGGTCTCGTCCTGTGTATTGTTGTTACTGGTCTCGTCCTGTGTATTGTTGTTACTGGTCTCGTCCTGTGTATTGTTATTACGGGTCTCGTCCCGTGTATTGTTGTTACTGGTCTCGTCCTGTGTATTGTTGTTACGGGTCTCGTCCCGTGTAGTGTTATTACGGGTCTCGTCCTGTGTATTGTTGTTACGGGTCTCGTCCTGTGTATTGTTATTACGGGTCTCGTCCCGTGTATTGTTGTTACTGGTCTCGTCCTGTGTATTGTTGTTCCTGGTCTCGTCCTGTGTATTGTTATTACGGGTCTCGTCCTGTGTCGTGTTATTACGGGTCTCGTCCTGTGTAGTGTTATTACTGGTCTCGTCCTGTGTATTGTTGTTACGGGTCTCGTCCTGTGTATTGTTATTACGGGTCTCGTCCCGTGTATTGTTATTACGGGTCTCGTCCTGTGTATTGTTATTACTGGTCTCGTCCTGTGTAGTGTTATTACTGGTCTCGTCCTGTGTATTGTTATTACTGGTCTCGTCCTGTGTATTGTTATTACTGGTCTCGTCCTGTGTAGTGTTATTACTGGTCTCGTCCTGTGTATTGTTATTACTGGTCTCGTCCTGTGTATTGTTGTTACTGGTCTCGTCCTGTGTATTGTTGTTCCTGGTCTCGTCCTGTGTATTGTTATTACGGGTCTCGTCCTGTGTCGTGTTATTACGGGTCTCGTCCTGTGTAGTGTTATTACTGGTCTCGTCCTGTGTATTGTTGTTACGGGTCTCGTCCTGTGTATTGTTATTACGGGTCTCGTCCCGTGTATTGTTATTACGGGTCTCGTCCTGTGTATTGTTATTACTGGTCTCGTCCTGTGTAGTGTTATTACTGGTCTCGTCCTGTGTATTGTTATTACTGGTCTCGTCCTGTGTATTGTTATTACTGGTCTCGTCCTGTGTAGTGTTATTACTGGTCTCGTCCTGTGTATTGTTATTACTGGTCTCGTCCTGTGTATTGTTATTACTGGTCTCGTCCTGTGTAGTGTTATTGCGGGTCTCGTCCTGTGTAGTGTTATTACGGGTCTCGTCCCGTGTATTGTTATTACTGGTCTCGTCCTGTGTATTGTTATTACTGGTCTCGTCCCGTGTGTTTATTAGAGGTTTAACCTTGCTCTTTTGTTTGGGTTACATCCCTGTGTTTTTGTATCCGTGTTTGTTTTGGGCTTCGTCCCCGTGCCTTTCATGGCATGTTGTATTTTTGGATGGAGTATTAAAACCCCCTATTATGTATTCCAATCATTTATACAACGTGACACTCTTATGGAACACAGACGAAGGTCCTGAGAGGTTGACGCATATAGTTGGACATGTGATTCCAAACCTTGGGACTATAAGGTTCTAGCTGACATTATATGGTTCTTCATAGATGGTTTAGATGGTCCTCTCTGCATAAACCCATTTGAACGTGATGCTATAACGTTCTATCTTCAATCACAAGCCTGAACAAATACACATGGACCAATCAGAACTAGAGCTCGACCGATTAATCGGAATGGCCGATTAATTAGGGCCGATTTCAATTTGTCATAACAATCGGAAATCGGTATTTTTGGGAGCCGATTTGCCGTTTTTTAAAATATAATTTTATACCTTTATTTAACTAGGCAAGTCAGTTAAAAACACATTCTTATTTTCAATGACGGCCTAGGAATGGTGGATTAACTGCCTCTTTCAGGGGCAATATGACAGATTTTCACATTGTCACCAACGCAATAACGACCTCCCTCTCTCTCGTTGCACTCCACAAGGAGACTGCCTGTAAAGCCAAGGTAAGTTACTAGCTAGCATTAAACTTATCTTATAGTCACTAGTTAACTACACATGGTTGATGATATTACTAGATATTATCTAGCGTGTCCTGTGTTGCATATAATCTGACTGAGCATACAAGCATACAGGTATCTAAGTATCTGACTGAGCAATATTGAAGACTCATATTATAAAAGGAACCACCAGCTTTCATATGTTCTCATGTCTGAGAAAGGAACTTAAACGTTAGCTTTCTTACATAGCACATATTGCACTTTTACTTTCTTCTCCAACACTTTGTTTTTACATTATTTAAACCAAATTGAACATGTTTCATTATTTAATTGATTTTATTGATGTATTATATTAGGTTAAAATAAGTGTTCATTCAGTATTGTTGTAATTGTCATTATTACAAATAAATCTAAAAAAAATCGGCTGATTAATCGGTATCGGCTTTTTTGGTCCTCCAATAATCTGTATCGGTATCGGCGTTGAAAAATCATAATCGGTCGAGCTCTAATCAGAACATACACTACCGTTCAAAAGGTTGTGCTCACTTAGAAATGTCCTTGTTTTCCATGAAAACATACATGAAATTAGTTGCAAAATGAATAGGAATTATAGTCAAGACGTTGACAAGGTTATAAATAATGATTTTTAATTTAAATAATAATTGTGTCCATCAAACTTAGCTGTCCTTCAAACATATGTTGCAAAATGGAGTGATAGCCTTCCTTCTTCGAGATCCCTTTTACCCTGTACAAATCTCCCACTTTGCCACCACCAAAGCCCCATACCATCACATTGCCTTCACCATGCTTGACAGATGGCGTCAAGCACTTTCATTTTTTTGCGCCTCACGAATGTCTACTTTGTGATCCGAACACCTCAAATGTAGATTCGTCTGTCCATATCACTTTTTCCCAATCTTCCTCTGTCCAGTGCCTGTGTTCCTTTTCCCATCTTAATCTTTTATTTTTATTGGCCAGTCTGAGAAGTATTTTTCTTTGCAACTCTGCCTAGAAGGCCAGCATCTCGGAGTCGCCTCTTCACGTTGAGACTGGTGTTTTGCGGGTACTATTTAATGAGGCTGCCAGTTGAGGACTTGTGAGGCGTCGGTTTCTCAAACTAGACACTAATGTACTTGTCCTCTTGCTCAGTTGTGCACCGGTGCCTCTAACTACTCTTTCTATTCTGGTTAGAGTCCGTTTGCGCTGTTCTGTGAAGGGAATTGTACACAGAGTTGTACAATATCTTCAGTTTCTTGGACATTTCTCGCATTGAATAGCCTTCATTTCTCAGAACAAGAATAGACTGACGAGTTTCAAAGAGTTATTAAAAAAGTTCTTTGTTTCTGGCCATTTTGAGCCTGCAATCGAAGTCACAAATGCTGATGCTCCAGATACTCAACTAGTCTAAAGAAGGCCAGTTTTATTGCTTCTTTAATCAGAACATAATTGCAAAAGGGTTTTCTAATGATAAATTAGCATTTTAAAATGATAAACTTGGATCAGCTACCACAACGTGCCATTGGAACACAGGAGTGATGGTTGCTGATAATGGGCCTCTGTACGCCTATGTAGATATTCCACAAAAAATCTGCCGTTTCCAGCTACAATAGTCATTTACAACATTAACAATGTCTACACTGTATATCGGATCAATTTGATGTTATTTTAATGGACAAAAAAAATGTATTTAAAAAACAAGGACATTTCTAAGTGACCCCAAACGTTTGAATGGTAGTGTATGTCTTTGCCTTCTCCCTCTAAGTATGGGCTAGGCTAGTCTAGCTAGCAACAATGGCACATAAGCAATAAAACAGTCAGAAATCTTAAAATAAATGATGCTGTCACGTCGTTGTTCAGTGATGACCAATTAATCTAATGACCATAATACATGTCTTAATGTATTTGAGGATGTGTTGACTCTCTCTTGGTAGAATAGTGCTGTTGAATTATGTATTCAAATAGATACAGTCTTCTTAAAAACTGAACATGTGGAATTCAGAAGTTTCAGATAGAACCTTATGGTTGAACCCAGATTGACATTTCAGAGCCACAAGGTTCCATGTGCGATTGCACCCCCCTAAAAAACTGATTTACAAATGTCTCACGATTTTGATACTCTGCACTTCAGGTACCTTTAAGATGAGGACCCTAATGGGTTATAAAAAATGATTCACGACAAGAATGTTTTGAGGTCTGGGATGTGAAAACTTTGATGCTCAATATCTCAGAATTAGAGTATGCTTTGTGCAGATAGAGCCTTGTAGTCCCAAGGTCATGAATTGCCTCTGAACTCTGTGAATCTCTAACTGTGGTGTGTGGGCTTTAGGCTGGGCACCTTACTGGACAGAATGTTCCCTAGCGTGTTCACTCTCCAGTCACGTACAGATGTAGGACCTTCATTTGAGACCGTTTGCTACAGCAGGAACATAATCCTACAGCATCAGGAAATGTGAATTATTATGTGGATTATAATTAATGGACATTTTTGTAGGGGTTGATCCATTTTTCATAAGGGAAATCAAGTCTGAAATTTCCAAGTGGGAAATACAAACTTCAGAAGCCTTTTTAAACCTTAAATACACGTTTTATATGTCCTTCATAGCAGGAAAGTTTTCCTGCACCAGAGTGATCAAATTAAGATCCTACTTCTGTAGACCTTCTGCACTTCACGTGTGTGAGGAAAGTTATCATAGCCGTCATCATTTATTCAAAGAGCAATTTGGTAGTTGATCTATGCAATGAATAGCTAATACTGTAGCTGCTAAAATATCCATATCTCCTTTGTGATTTATGGGGCTGTTTTTGGAAGGAGCGGTTTATGTTTTTACTTTTCATATTCGTGAAGGTGATCTGTGGTGTGATTAGGATCCACTTCACATCACTAATTCTTATTCGGTCATAAATGCAAAGACAACACTTCTTGTCTACAAAGACAACACTTCTTGTCTACAAAGACAACACTTCTTGTCTACAAAGACAACACTTCTTGTCTTGTCTACAAAGACAGCACTTGTCTTGTCTACAAAGACAACACTTGTCTTGTCTACAAAGACAACACTTGTCTTGTCTATAACGTTATATTGGATTATAATGGAATCTACAGAGAAACATTTTATTCTACCTCTCTCCCCTTCTCTCTCTCTAACTCTCTCTTACTCACTCTCTCTCGCTCTCAAACTCTCTCGCACCCTTCCCTCCAATCTTCATTGCCCATAATTAAATGACAGTAGACACAGGGGAGCTGAGGCTAAGGGGAATAACTCAGCAGCTTTTTAGTAAGGTCATTCACTAAATACTCAGAGGCACGGGATAAAATCATTTGGTTTGTGTTTAAGGTCACACACAACCACTCCCGCTCTCTATACCTCTCTCTCTCTCTCTCATGCACAAACACACACACACACATGCAATTGGACACAGCCACAATGGTTAAGAAGAGTTTTTGAGAGGCATTATCCACCCAGTGAGAGACAGGAACACTAGTAAAGGGGGTTATCTATAGCACAACGAAAGAGATGAGGGGGTCATCTATAGCACAACGAAAGAGGGGAGGGGGTCATCTATAGCACAACTAAAGAGATGAGGGGGTCATCTGTAGCACAATGAAAGAGATGAGGGGGTCATCTATAGCACAACGAAAGAGGGGAGGGGGTCATCTATAGCACAACTAAAGAGATGAGGGGGTCATCTGTAGCACAATGAAAGAGATGAGGGGGTCATCTATAGCACAATGAAAGAGATGAGGGGGTCATCTATAGCACAATGAAAGAGTGGAGGGGGTCATCTGTAGCACAATGAAAGAGTGGAGGGGGTCATCTGTAGCACAATGAAAGAGTGGAGGGGGTCATCTGTAGCACAATGAAAGAGTGGAGGGGGTCATCTGTAGCACAATGAAAGAGTGGAGGGGGTCATCTGTAGCACAATGAAAGAGTGGAGGGGGTCATCTGTAGCACAATGAAAGAGTGGAGGGGGTCATCTGTAGCACAATGAAAGAGATGAGGGGTCATCTGTAGCACAATGAAAGAGATGAGGGGGTCATCTGTAGCACAATGAAAGAGAGGAGGGGGTCATCTGTAGCACAATGAAAGAGATGAGGGGGTCATCTGTAGCACAACGAAAGAGACGAGGGGGTCATCTGTAGCACAATGAAAGAGACGAGGGGGTCATCTGTAGCACAATGAAAGAGATGAGGGGGTCATCTGTAGCACAATGAAAGAGATGAGGGGTCATCTATAGCACAATGAAAGAGATGAGGGGTCATCTATAGCACAATGAAAGAGTGGAGGGGGTCATCTGTAGCACAATGAAAGAGTGGAGGGGTCATCTGTGGCACAATGAAAGAGTGGAGGGGGTCATCTGTAGCACAATGAAAGAGTGGTGGGGGTCATCTGTAGCACAATGAAAGAGTGGAGGGGTCATCTGTAGCACAATGAAAGAGTGGAGGGGGTCATCTGTAGCACAATGAAAGAGTGGAGGGGGTCATCTGTAGCACAATGAAAGAGTGGAGGGGGTCATCTGTAGCACAATGAAAGAGTGGAGGGGGTCATCTGTAGCACAATGAAAGAGTGGAGGGGGTCATCTGTAGCACAATGAAAGAGATGAGGGGGTCATCTGTAGCACAATGAAAGAGATGAGGGGGTCATCTGTAGCACAATGAAAGAGAGGAGGGGGTCATCTGTAGCACAATGAAAGAGATGAGGGGGTCATCTGTAGCACAACGAAAGAGACGAGGGGGTCATCTGTAGCACAATGAAAGAGACGAGGGGGTCATCTGTAGCACAATGAAAGAGTGGAGGGGGTCATCTGTAGCACAATGAAAGAGTGGAGGGGGTCACCTGTAGCACAATGAAAGAGATGAGGGGGTCATCTGTAGCACAATGAAATATATGAGGGGGTCATCTGTAGCACAATGAAAGAGACGAGGGGGTCATCTGTAGCACAATGAAAGAGACGAGGGGGTCATCTGTAGCACAATGAAAGAGTGGAGGGGTCATCTGTAGCACAATGAAAGAGTGGAGGGGGTCACCTGTAGCACAATGAAAGAGATGAGGGGTCATCTGTAGCACAATGAAAGAGGGAGGGGGTCATCTGTAGCACAATGAAAGAGATGAGGGGTCATCTGTAGCACAATGAAAGAGATGAGGGGTCATCTGTAGCACAATGAAAGAGATGAGGGGGTCATCTGTAGCACAAAAAGAGGGGAGGGGTCATCTGTAGCACAATGAAAGAGATGAGGGGGTCATCTGTAGCACAATGAAAGAGATGAGGGGGTCATCTGTAGCACAATGAAAGAGTGGAGGGGTCATCTGTAGCACAATGAAAGAGATGAGGGGGTCATCTGTAGCACAATGAAAGAGTGGAGGGGGTCATCTGTAGCACAATGAAAGAGATGAGGGGGTCATCTGTAGCACAATGAAAGAGTGGAGGGGGTCATCTGTAGCACAATGAAAGAGATGAGGGGGTCATCTGTAGCACAATGAAAGAGATGAGGGGGTCATCTGTAGCACAGATCACTTTATGAGAGAGGGGGACAGATCGCTTTAAGAGAGAGAGGGACAGATCACTTTGAG